>NC_090026.1:2945097-3055097 GCF_037176765.1 Anolis sagrei
CCTCCCTCATTTCCTTCTCTCACATCGTTTTCCCTTTCCTTTTCCTTCCCTACTTTTTCTTTCTTCTCCCCTCCTTTTTCTCCTTTCTCTTCCCTTCTTTTTTCCTTTCCTTTCCTTTCCCTTCTTTTCTTTTCCCCTTTCTCTCCTTTTTCTCTCGTTTCTTCCTTTCCCTCCCTCCCTTCTCTCATATATATTTTCCCCTTTCCTTTCTCTTCCTTCTTTTGCCTTCCTTCCCTTCTTTTTCTTTTGTCTCCCCTCCTTTTTCTCCTTTCTCTTCCCTTCTTTCTTTTCCCTTCTTTTCTTTTCCCCTTTCTGTCCTCCCTTTTCTCTCATTTCTTCCTTTCCTTCCCTTCCTCTCTCATTTCCTTCCTTCTCTCACATCCTTTTCCCTTTCCTTTTCCTTCCCTTCTTTTTCTTCCTTCTCCCCTCCTTTTTCTCCTTTCTCTTCCCTTCTTTTTTCCTTTCCTTTCCTTTCCTTTCTCTTCTTTTCTTTTCCCCTTTCTCTCCTTTTTCTCTCGTTTCTTCCTTTCACTCTCTCCCTTCTCTCATATATATTTTCCCCTTTCCTTTTTCTTCCTTCTTTTGCCTTCCTTCCCTTCTTTTTCTTTCTTCTCCCTTCACCCCTCCTTTTTCTCCTTTCTCTTCCCTTCCTCTTTCCTTTCCCTCCTTTTCTTTTCCCCTTTCTCTCCTTTTTTCTCATTTCTTCCTTTCCCATCCTTCTTTCCTTTCTCAGAAGTTGTGAGGTCTGTTGGAAATGAGTCAAGTGGGGTTTCGGATCCCATAGGAAGGAGTCATGACAGTTAAAGTGCCATCAAACTGTGATAACTCTGCAGTGCGGATACTCTCGTGTGTCATTTGGGAGATTGGGTTCCTTGGTTTTCTCTGGCTGGGGTCGCCCTGGGGATAATGGGACCCGCAGTCCAAGACATGTGCAAGTTCCCTGGGCTTTTGTGTCCCAACAATGGGAAAAGGCGGCCGGCCTCCTGGCGTGAGGACAAGGGGTCTTGTGCCTTGCCCCCGAAATTCCTGACGGTCAGCAGAATCCATTATTTTGGCGCCTGCCGCATGATGTGCCTCTCCTTCCTTTCAGGAAACGCTCCCGGCCTGGCCAAGGCATCCATCTGACGCGAAGGCATTGTTCTGTCTCGGCTGCAGAAGCAACGGAAGCCACAGCAGAGGTGAGAGGGCACCAGCCCTGATTGTGCAAGGAAGGTTCGGTTTGCGGGGAAAAGACTTGGCCAGGCAGGGAATCCCCTCTGTGCACAGGCCGTCCCCGAGTTACAAACATCCGACTCACAGACGACTCCTAGTTAAGAACAAGATTCTGGAAAAGATTGTCAAGGAAGCGGTCTGCAAACACTTAGAAACAAATGCGGTCATCGCTAAGAGTCAACATGGATTTATCAAAAACAAGTCATGCCAGACTCATCTGATCTCTTTCTTCGATAGAGCTACAAGCTGCGTAGATGCGGGGAATGATGCCGTGGATGTGGTGTACCTGGATTTCAGGAAGGCCTTCTTCGACAAGGTCCCCCATGACCTTCTGGCAAGGAAACTAGTCCAAGGTGGGCGAGGAAAAACTACGGTGAGGTGGATCTGGAATTGGTTAAATGGACGAACCCAGAGGGTGATTCTCCCCAAGGCTTCCTCTTCATCCTGGAAAGAAGTGACGAGCGGAGTGCCACAAGGAGGGTTCCTTCCTGGGCCCGGTCCTGCTCAGGATCTTCATACATGACTTAGATGAAGGGTTAGAAGGCAGGATCATCAAGTTTGTAGATGACACCAAATTAGGAGGGATAGCCAATACTCCAGAGGACAGGAGCAGGACTCAAAACGATCTTGACAGATTAGAGAGATGATGGGCCAAAACTAACAAAAGGAAGTTCAACAGGGACAAATGCAAGATACTCCACTTTGGCAGGAAAAAGGAAATGCAAAGAGACAGAATGGGGGACGATGAGGCCTGGCTCGAGAGCAGGACGTGTGGAAAAGATCTTGGAGTCCTCGTGGACAACAAGTTAAACATGAGCCAACAATGTGATGTGGTGTCAAAAAAAAGCCAATGGGATGTTGGCCTGCATCAATAGGAGCCTAGTGTCTAGATCTAAGGAAGTAATGCTACCCCTCTATTCTGCTTTGGTTAGACCACACCTGGAATATTGTGTCCAATTCTGGGCACCACAATTCAAGAGAGATATTGACAAGCTGGAATGTGTCCAGAGGAGGGCGACTAAAATGATCCAGGGTCTGGAGAACAAGCCCTATGAGGAGCGGCTTAAGGAGCTGGGCATGTTTAGCCTGAAGAAGAGAAGGCTGAGAGGAGACATGATGATAGCCATGTATAAATATGTGAGAGGAAGCCACAGGAAAGAGGGAACAAGCTTGTTTTCTGCTTCCTTGGAGACTAGGACGCAATGGAACAATGGCTTCAAACTACAAGAGAGGAGATTCCATCTGAACATGAGGAAGAACTTCCTGACTGTGAGAGCCGTTCAGCAGTGGAACTCTCTGCCCCGGAATGTGGTGGAGGCTCCTTCTTTGGAGGCTTTTAAACAGAGGCTGGATGGCCATCTGTCAGGGGTGATTTGAATGCAATATTCCTGCTTCTTGGCAGAATGGGGTTGGACTGGATGGCCCAGGAGGTCTCTTCCAACTCTTTGATTCTAGGATTCCATGATTCTAACAGGGTGAGACAATAGGAGGTGAGAGGAATCTCTCTCTAGGAAGAGAAATCTACCCTCATCTTGACCTATGTAGACGTGTCCACAGCTTCATGGTACATGGTTGACTCCTGCAGAGGTGAGATGATGTTCCAGGATTGGAAATCATGACCAAAAGTATTCAAAAATCCAAATTATCCAGGTGGGACCTCCTTTGGTTTTCTGATGAAACTTGGGTTTTATGTACACAACAACAACAACAATATATTATCTACTAGCCGTCCCCTGCCACACGTTGCTGTGGCCCACTCTGGTGGTCATAGGGGTTCTGTGTGGGAGGTTTGGCCCAATTCTATCATTGGTGGAGTTCAGAATGCTCTGTGATTGTAGGTGAACTATAAATCCCGGCAGCTACAACTCCCAAATGTCAAGATTCTGTTTTCCCCAAACTCCACCAGTGTTCACATTTGGGCATATTGAGTATTCGTGTAGAATTTGGTCCAGATCCAACATGCTGAACACGAGGAAGAACTTTCTGACTGTGAGAGCCGTTCAGCAGTGGAACTCTCTGTCCCGGAGGGAGTGTGGTGGAGGCTCCTTCTTTGGAAGCTTTTAAACAGAGGCTGGATGGCCATCTGTCAGGGGTGATTTGAATGCAATATTCCTGCTTCTTGGGAGAATGGGGTTGGACTGGATGGCCCATGAGGTCTCTTCCAACTCTGATTCTATGATTCTATGCTGTGTTCTCTGGATATAGGTGAACTACAACTCCAAAACCAAAGGACACTGCCCACCAAGATTCTATTTTCCCCTAACTCCACCAGTGTTCACATTTGGGCATATTGAGTATTCATGCGGAGTTTGGTCCAGATCCATCATTCTGTGCTCTCTGGATGTAGGTGAACTACAACTCCAAAACCAAAGGACACTGCCCACCAAACCATTTCAGTATTTTCTGTTGGTCATGGGAGAACTGTGTTCCAAGATTGGTTCAATTCCACCATTGGTGGGGTTCAGAATGCTCTTTGATTGTAGGTGAACTATAAATCCCGGCAACTACAGCTCCCAAATGTCAAGATTCCATTTTCCCCAAACTCCACCACAGTTCACATTTGGGCATATTGAGTATTCGTGTAGAATTTGGTCCAGATCCATCATGCTGTGCTCTCTGGATGTAGGTGAACTACAACTCCAAAAGCAAAGGACACTGCCCACCAAACCCTTCCAGTATTTTCTGTTGGTCATGGGAGAACTGTGTGCCAAGTTTGGTTCAAGTCCATCATTGGTGAGGTTCAGAATGCTCTGTGATTGTAGGTGAACTATAAATCCCGGCAACTACAACTCCCAAATGTCAAGATTCTATTTTCCCCAAACTCCACCAGAGTTCACATTTGGGCATATTGAGTATTCGTGTAGAATTTGGTCCAGATCCATCATGCTGTGCTCTCTGGATATAGGTGAACTACAACTCCAAAACCAAAGGTCAATGCCCACCAAACCCTTCCAGTATTTTCTGTTGGTCATGGGAGAACTGTGTTCTGTGATTGTAGGTGAACTATAAATCCCGGCAACTACAACTCTCAAATGTCAAGATTCTACTTTCCCCAAACTCTACCAGTGTTCACATTTGGGCATATTGAGTATTTGTGTAGAGTTTGGTCCAGATCCATCATTGTTTGAGTCCACAGTGATCTCTGGATGAAGGTGAACTACAACTCCTAAACTCAAGGTCAATGCCCACCAAACCCTTCCAGTATTTTCTGTTGATCATGGGGGTTCTGTATGGGAGGTTTGGCCCAATTCTATAATTGGTAGGGTTCAGAATGCTCTGTGATTGTAGGTAAACTATAAATCCCGGCAACTACAACTCCCAAATGTCAAGATTCTATTTCTCCCAAACTCCACCAGTGTTCACGTTTGGGCATATGGAGTATTCAGTCCAAGTTTGGTCGAGATCCATCATTGTTTGAGTCCACAGTGGTCTCTGGATGTAGGTGAACTACAACTCCAAAACCAAAGGACACAACATTGCCTGGGTTCGGGACCTGTACTACTGGCATCCCAAGTCCTCAAGCAGGCAGTTTGGACTGGCCACAAGTGCCTTCTGTTTTGTGGCAGCTGGAGGGGGATTCTGGGCACTGTTATCCCCTGGCAAAATAATGTTTCGACCATTAGGAAGCCCGGCTTGCTTGGGGATGCTGGAATGTATAGTATGCTGGGATGTACAGTATGAAAATAACCCTGTTGTGGAAGAATTGGCAAATTAAACCGACGGTCTGATGCTCCAGGGCTGGAAAAATAACGCCTCGTTTGGTCATTTCCTGGACTTTAGGGTTTCCTCCCTCGAAGGGCTTCCCAAGAGGAAATGGAGAAGAAAAGGAATGTTTTCCACAGGTTTATTGGGGTTGGGAACAAAGGGGAAAAAAGAAGATTAATAGCAGATTGTGCAGGGAAAGCCCCTTCCTTTCTTTGGACTACAGTTCCTAAAATCCCTCAGCCAGTGATAGCTATAAAAAGGAAGCTAGGCTAGGAAAAGTGAGCGATAAATCCCAGAATCTTCCTGCTGGTGTGTTTTGGGATTTGTAGTCTGTCAAGTATCTCCTCCAAGAAGTTCTGTTGGCTGTCCCCTCTTCCGAACTCTTCCTCACTTCCTATTTATTTATTTACTTTCTATTTTTTATTTATTTACTTTCTATTTTATTTTATTTACTTTCTATTTTATTTTATTTACTTTCTATTTTATTTATTTACTTTTTATTTTATTTATTTACTTTTTGTGTTATTTATTCACTTTCTATTTTTATTTATTTGCTTTCTATTTTGTTTTATTTATTTACTTTCTATTTTTATTTATTTACTTTCTATTTTATTTTATTTACTTTTTATTTTATTTATTTACTTTCTGTTTTATTTATTTACTTTCTATTTTATTCATTTATTTTTTTATTTATTTACTTTCTATTTTATTTATTTACTTTCTATTTTATTTTATTTACCTTCCAATTTTTATTTATTTACATTCTAATTTTTATTTATTTACTTTCTAATTTTTATTTATTTGCTTTTTATTTTATTTATTTACTTTCTATTTTATTTTATTTACCTTCCAATTTTATTTTATTTACCTTCCTATTTTATTTTATTTACTTCCTATTTTATTTTATTTACTTTCTATTTTATTTTATTTACTTTCTATTTTATTTTATTTATTTACTTTCTAATTTTTATTTATTTACTTTCTATTTTATTTTATTTACCTTCCAATTTTATTTTATTTACCTTCCTATTTTATTTTATTTACTTCCTATTTTATTTTATTTACTTTCTATTTTATTTTATTTACTTTCTATTTTATTTTATTTATTTACTTTCTATTTTATTTATTTACTTTCTATTTTATTTTATTTACCTTCCAATTTTTATTTATTTACTTTCTAATTTTTATTTATTTACTTTCTATTTTATTTATTTACTTCCTATTTTATTTTATTTACCTTCCAATTTTTATTTATTTACTTTTTATTTTATTTATTTACTTTCTATTTTATTTTATTTACCTTCCAATTTTTATTTATTTACCTTCTAATTTTTATTTATTTACCTTCTAATTTTTATTTATTTACTTTTTATTTTATTTATTTACTTTCTATTTTATTTTATTTACCTTCCAATTTTTATTTATTTACCTTCTAATTTTTATTTATTTACTTTCTATTTTATTTTCTTACTTTTTATTTATTTATTTACTTACTTTTTATGTTATTTATTTACTTACTTTTTATGTTATTTATTTACTTTCTATTTTATTTATTTACCTTTTATGTTGTTTATTTATATACTTTCTATTTTATTTATTTACTTACTTTTTATTTTATTTATTTACTTTCTATCAATGCAACTAAATGAAGAGAATTGGTTGGTGTTGACCCCAACCTCCAGAATCTTCAATTCACTGGACTATGGAATTTGTAGTATGTCTATGTATACACACACACATATATAGATTCCTAGGTTCTGCTGAATACCTCTCTTTCCTTTTTCCCACCAATCCCTGACCAAGACAACATGACTATTGAGGCCATTGAATCTCCAGTCAGTGGATTCTGGGACCTGGAATTAAAAATGTTGTTGTTGTTATGTGTGTTTTAGCAATGTTGCAACCCACCTTGAGCCATGAGGAGAGGTGGGCAATAAATAGTAGTAGTAGTAGTACTACTATAATAATATAATAATATTTTAGTAATTATAAATAATAAATATTATAATAGTATTACTATTATTATAATAATAATAAACATTATTATTAGTATTCTCCTCTAATAATAATATTTTAATAATTATAAATAATAATACATATTATAATAGTAATTACTATTAGTAATTTTAAATAATAAATATTATAATAGTAATTACTATGACTAATTGTTGTTGTTATTGTTATGTGTGTTTTAGCAATGTTGTAACCCACTTGAGCTGTGAGGAGAGGCAGGCAAGAAATAATAGCAATAATAATAATAATAATTTAGTAATTATAAATAATAATAAATATTATCATAATAATTACTATTACAATAATAATAAATATTATTAGTCTTCTCCTCTAATAATAATAATACTTTAGTAATTATAAATAATAATACATATTATAATAGTAATTACTATTACTAATTGTTGTTATTGTTATGTGTATTTTAGCAATGTTGTAACCCACTTGAGCTTTGAGGAGAGGCAGGCAAGAAATAATAATAATAATAATAATAATAATAATAATAATAATAATAATTTAGTAATTATAAAAAGTATTATAATAGTAATTACTATTGCAATAATAATAATAAACATCATTATTACTAGTATTCCCTAATAATAATAATAATAATAATATTTAGTAATAATAAATAGTAATACATATTATAATAGTAATTACTATTACTAATTACTATATTATTCTATAATAATAATAATAATAATAATTGAGTAATTGTAAATAATAATAAATATTATAATAGTAATCACTATTACAATAATAATAATAAATATAATTACCATTACAATAATAGTACTAAATATTAGTAGTATTTATAATAATAATAAATATTAGTAGTAGTATTTTCCTGTAATAATAAAGAAGATAATCATATTTTAGTAATTATAAATAGTAATAAATATTATAATAGTAATTACTATGACAATAATAAATATTAGTAGTAGTAGTATTTTCTTCTAATAATAATGATAATAATATTTTAGTAATTATAAATAGCAATAAATATTATAATAGTAATTACTATTACTAATTACTATATTCTTCTATAATAATAATAATAATAATAATTAATTGTAAATAATAAATATTATAATAATAATCACTATTATAATAACAATAATAAATATAATAGTAATTACTATTACAATAATAGTAATAAATATTATTATTAGTAGTATTTATAATAATAATAAATATTATTATTAGTAGTATTTTCCTCTAATAATAATTATAGTAACAATATTTTAGTAATTATAAATAATAATAAATATTATAATAATAATTACTATTAGTAATTACTATATTCTTCTCTAAGAATAATAATATTTTAGTAATTATAAATAATAGCAAATGTTATAATAGTAATTACAATTACAGTAATAATAATATTCTCTTCCCTTCCTCCAAAAACTCCTTCATCCCATCTGAAGACTACGATTCAAGCTTGGGAAATTGATTATTTCTCAGTCAGGAATCCCACTCTCTGTGGATGCTGGGACTTGTTGTCTCAAATAAAAAAATCACAACTTTCCCTAAGTTAAAAGGCTAGGGAATTTCTAGGGAAGGGGTTTGTTTTGTGGGGGTGGGATTTTACAAAGGTGAGGGAGATCTGTCCTTTTTTGGGGGTCCTTTTTGGGGGGTCCTTTTTTGGGGGGTCCTTTTTTGGGGGGTCCTTTTTGGGGGTCCTTTTTTGGGGGGTCCTTTTTGGGGGGTCCTTTTTTGGGGCTCCTTTTTGGGGGGTCCTTTTTTGGGGGTCCTTTTTTGGGGGTCCTTTTTGGGGGAGTCCTTTTTGGGGGGTCCTTTTTTGGTGGTCCTTTTTGGGGGGGTCCTTTTTTGGGGGTCCTTTTTGGGGGTCCTTTTTTGGGGGTCCTTTTTGGGGGGTCCTTTTTTGGGGGTCCTTTTTGGGGGTCCTTTTTTGGGGGGTCCTTTTTGGGGGGTCCTTTTTGGGGGGTCCTTTTTTGGGGCTCCTTTTTGGGGGGTCCTTTTTTGGGGGTCCTTTTTTGGGGGTCCTTTTTGGGGGAGTCCTTTTTGGGGGGTCCTTTTTTGGTGGTCCTTTTTGGGGGGGTCCTTTTTTGGGGGTCCTTTTTGGGGGGTCTTTTTTTGGGGGTCCTTTTTGGGGGGTCCTTTTTTGGGGGTCCTTTTTGGGGGGTCCTTTTTTGGGGGTCCTTTTTGGGGGGTCCTTTTTTGAGGGTCCTTTTTTGGGGGTCCTTTTTTGGAGGGCGGTGGGATCCTAAATATTAGATAAAGGGGAAGCAGAAGGGAAGGGGGGTTCAAAAAAAACCCCCATAGAGAGAGAAAAGGGAGAGGAGGCCCAATCTGGTTTTGATCATCCGGTCTAGTGCAGAGGCGACCCTCCCGCAGGGCAGAGCGGAGGGGGTCCCGGGTGATGAAGTAGAGCCCCCTCCCCTCTCCCTCCGACCCCCAAAATCCCTTTTGAGTCTCAGCCCAGAAAGGAGAGAAACAGAGATATTCATCTTGCAGGGCCGGTCGGCAGATGAGGAACATCTGGGCAGAATTATTGGAATTATTCATATGATCAATAATCATATTTCTGACCCTTCTTCTCTCCAGTTGGGGTGCCTTCTTTGCACCTGAAATCCTCCACAAAGCAGGGGTTTAGGCAGCACTGGCTTTGGTGTCTTATCTCTCTCCCTTCGCCCCCAAAATCATCCCCCGTTGGCATCATCAATATCACCATCTATATTATACACTAGTTTAATTATATATTGTTTTGTTAATCTTATGGTTATGTTGTTTTGCTTTGTATGGTTTGTGATGTTACCTGGGAACCGCTCTGAGTCCTCTCGGGGAGATAGAGTGGTATATAAATAAACATTATTATTATTATTATTATTATTATTATTATTATTATTGTATTGTCGAAGGCTTTCATGGCTGGAATCACTCAGTTCTTGTGGGTTTTTCCGGGCTATATGGCCATGGTCTAGAGGCATTCTCTCCTGACGTTTCGCCTGCATCTATGGCAAGCATCCTCACAGGTAGTGAGATCTGTTGGAACTGGGAAAAAAGGGGTTTATATATCTGTGGAATGACCAGGGTGGGACAAAGGACTCTTGTCTGCAGGAGCTAGATGTGAATGTTTCAACTGACCACCTTGATTAGCATTTGATGGCTTGGCAGTGCCTGGGGGAATCTTTTGTTGAGAGGTAATTAGATGTGCCTGATTGTTTATACGAATCAAGGAACATGAAAGGCACTTCAGACTACTTGAACCAGAGAAGTCAGCCATAGCAGAGCACCTGATGAACCAGCCTGGACACAGCATATTATTTGAGAACACAGAAATGCTGGACCACTCTCACAACCACCATGTCAGACTACACAGAGAAGCCATTGAAATCCACAAGTATGTGGATAATTTCAACAGAAAGGAGGAAACCATGAAAATGAACAAAATCTGGCTACCAATATTTAAAAAAAACTCCAAAATTACAACAGAAAAACAACAGAGAGTAAACAATCAGGCACATCTAATCATCTCTCAACAAAAGATTCCCCCAGGCACTGCCAAGCCATCAAATGCTGATGGAGGTGGTCAGTTGAAACATTCACACCTAGCTCCAGCAGACAAGAGTCCTTTGCCCCACCCTGGTCATTCCACAGATATATAAACCCTTTTTCCTAGTTCCAACAGACCTCACTATCTCTGAGGATGCTTGCCATAGATGCAGGCGAAACGTCAGGAGAGAATGCCTCTAGACCATGGCCATATAGCCCGAAAAAACCCACAAGAACGGATTATTATTATTATTAAGTACACGGCAGTGCCAGAGTCATTTGAAAAAGGTATTGTTTGTTTTGGGGTTTATTTTCTTTATC
Organism: Anolis sagrei; assembly: GCF_037176765.1. Lineage (NCBI taxonomy): Eukaryota > Metazoa > Chordata > Lepidosauria > Squamata > Anolidae > Anolis > Anolis sagrei. Next base: position 2,955,865 of record NC_090026.1, read on the forward strand.
GTATCAGGAGTGAACCAAGGGTACAGTTGTTATGTATTTAAAAAGCAAAACAAACAAACAAACAACAGCAAAGTTTGCAAACTTGGCATGATACTAAATGTCCTTTGAGCAGTCTCTGGCCCCTTGGAGTGCCTCTGGTGTTGCCGCAAGGAGGTCCTCCATGGTGCATCATGTGGCAGGGCTCAGGGTGCATTGCAGCAGGTGGTCAGTGGTTTGCTCTTCTCTGCACTCGCATGTCGAGGATTCCACTTTGTGGCCCCATTTCTTGAGGTTGGCTCTGCATCTCGTGGTCTGTTTAGCACCTTCCAAGTTGCCCCATCTTCTGTGTGCCCAGAGGGGAGTCTCTCATTTGGTATCAGCCATTGGTTGAGGTTCTGGGTTTGAGCCTGCCACTTTTGGACTCTCGCTTGCTGAGGTGTTCCAGCGAGTGTCTCTGTAGATCTTAGAAAACTATTTCTAGATTGACGTGCTGGCTGATACCCAAACAGGGGATGAGCTGGAGATGTCTCTGCCTTGGTCCTTTCACTATTGGCTGCTACGGGTGTCACGAGGAGTGGATTGTCACCAGTTTTCTTGTTTTTTGTCCAAATCATTGTTGTTGATGTTGTTGCTTTGTTTTATCTATCCTGAAGGAGCCTCTAGTATCTCATCATCATCACATGAGAGAAGCCTCCCAAAAGGATGGTAAAAACATCAAAACATCTGGGCATCCCTTGGGCAATGTCCTTGCAGGCCACCAATTCTCTCACACCAGAAGCGACTTGCAGTCACTTCCGACACAACCAAAAAAAAAATTTTCATCGTCACCAAGGAGCCCCTGCTGACACATTTGGGTTAAACCCTTGTGCAGGCAGGACTGAAGACCGGCAGGTCGCAGGTTTGAATCCTGGGAGAGCATGGGTGAGTTCCCTCTGTCAGCTCCAGCTCCCCATGCAGGGACATGACAGAAGCCTCCCATAAGGATGGGAAAACTTCCAAACATCTGGGCAACGTCCCCTGGGCAACATTCTTGCAGACGGCCAATTCTCTCGCACCAGAAGCGACTTGCAGTTTCTCAAGTCGCTCCTGCAACATGAAAAAAAGAAAAATTATCACCCCAACGTCCTTGCAGACCGCCAATTCTCTCACACCAGAAGCGACTTGCAGTTTCTCAAGTCGCTCCTGCAAGACGAAAAAAAGAAAAATTATCACCCCAACGTCCTTGCAGACCGCCAATTCTCTCACACCAGAAGCGACTTGCAGTTTCTCAACTCACTCCTGAACACTAAAAAAGGAAAATTATCCCCCCCATCCTGGGCTTCTTCCTTCTTTGTTTTCCCAAATCCTACACAAAAGGAGAGCGTCTGGGCCCTCCTCTTTGTGTCTCATCTCCGGCCCCCAAAATAATCCCAAACCCAGACGGAGATTTATTGGGGTGCGGAGGAAGAGAGCGGGCCGGCCTAATTCGAAACAGGCTGGGTTTTTTATGGCGGCCCAAAACCTGCCGGTTGGAGGTTTGCTCTGGCCTCCAAAAGCGCTGCTCGGCTTCTCCTGCCCCGAATGCGGTCTGGAATCAATTTGGACGGAGAGACTTCTGGAGTCGAGAGAGAGAGAGGCCGGGAAGGAAGGAAGGGAAGAAAGAAGGGAAGGAGAGATGCAATCAGCCCAACACCAAGAGACACAAAGAGGGGCAACAAATCCAACGCAAACATGCACAGCCACATGTGGATAGAGTGCAAAATTTCCCGAGACTCATTCAGGCCAGGAAGGGGCAAACTCAGGGGAGCGTGCTTGCTCCATCCATGTTCAACATCTACACAAATGACCAGCCACTGCCAGAAGGGACAGAGAGCTTCATCTACGCTGATGATCGTGCCATTACTGCTCAAGCAGGGAGCTTTGAGATGGTTGAACAGAAGCTCTCTGAAGCTCTAGGTGCTCTTACTGCCTATGACAGGGAAAACCAACTGATCCCCAACCCATCTAAAACACAGACATGTGCCTTTCATCTCAAGAACAGAGAAGCATCCCAAGCTCTGAGGATCACCTGGGAAGGAATCCCACTGGAGCATTGCAGCGCACCCAGATATCTGGGAGTCACTCTGGACCATGCTCTTATCTACAAGAAGCACTGCCTGAACATCAAGCAAAAAGTGGGTGCCAGAAACAATATCATATGAAAGCTGACTGGCACAACCTGGGGATCACAACCAGATACAGTGAAGACATCTGCCCTTGCGCTGTGCTACTCTGCTGCTGAGTACGCATGCCCAGTGTGGAACACATCTCACCACACTAAAACAGTGGATGTGGCTCTGAATGAGACATGCCGCATTATCACAGGGTGTCTGCGCCCTACACCACTGGAGAAATTACACTGTCTAGCCGGTATTGCACCACCTGACATCCGCCGGGAAGGAGCAGCCAATAGTGAAAGGTCCAAGGCAGAGACATCTCCAGCTCATCCCCTGTTTGGGCATCAGCCAGCACGTCAACGACTTAAATCTAGAAATAGTTTTCTAAGATCTACAGAGACACTCACTGGAACACCTCAGCAAGCGAGAGTCCAAAAGTGGCAGGCCCAAACCCAGTACCTCAACCAATGGCTGATACCCAATGAGAGACTCCCCCCTGGGCACACAGAGGACTGGGCGACCTGGAAGGCACTGAACAGACTGCGCTCTGGCACCACGAGATGCAGAGCCAACCTTCAGAAATGGGGCTACAAAGTGGAATCCTCGACATGCGAGTGTGGAGAGGAGCAAACCCCTGACCACCTGCTGCAATGCACCCTGAGCCCTGCCACATGCACAATTGAGGACCTTCTTGCAGCAACACCAGAGGCACTCCAAGTGGCCAGATACTGGTCAAAGGACATTTAATCAACTCTCACACTCACAAATTTTGTAATCTGCTTGTTTGCTTTGCTCTGTTAGAAATGTAATATAATTTGACTGGTTGTTCTGACACGACAAATAAATAAGGGGCAAACTTTAGGAATTGTGGGAGTTGCAGTCCAAAACATCTGGAGGACCAAAGTTTGCTCATGGTTGTGGTGCCGAGAGCCCCCGCCCAGTAATTAGTCTGCACTGCAGCAGAGAGTTCCGCAGTTCATGGTAGCCAAAGTTGGAAAAAACTGATGTAATGTGACCCAACAGGCAGCTCCAACTAAGAAAGCACTCAGCCTCTATTACTTTCCCTCTAGCCCTGGGTTTAGAAAAGGCAGAGGAACGAGAGACCAGATTGCCAATATCCGCTGGATACTGGAGAAAGGCAGGGAGTGTCAGAAAAACATCTCTTTCTGCTTCATTGACTCTTCTAAAGCCTTTGACTGTGTGGATCATCATAAATGGTGGCAAGTTCTTGGTGGGATGGGCATCCCAAGCCCCCTTCCCTCTCTCCTGAGGAATCTGTCCAAGGACCAAGTAGCAACAGTCAGGACTGACCACGGAACAGGAGACTGGTTCCAGATTGGGAAAGGCGTCCGGCAAGGCTGCATCCTCTCACCCAACCTTTTCAACTTGTATGCAGAACACATCATGCGAGGATGTGCGGGGCTGGATGAATGCAAAGCTGGGGTGAAAATTGCTGGAAGAAACATTAACAACCTCAGATATGCAGATGACACCACTCTGATGGCCGAAAGCGAGGAGGAGCTGAGGAGCCTTCTAATCAAGGTGAAAGAAGAAAGCGCAAAAGCCGGGTTGCAGCTAAACGTCAAAAAAACCAAGATTATGGCAACAAGAATGATTGACAACTGGGAAATAGAGGGAGAAACCGTGGAGGCCGTGACAGGGTTTGTATTTCTAGGTGCAAAGATGACTGCAGATGCAGACTGTGGCCAGGAAATCAGGAGACGCTTCCTTCTTGGGAGGAGAGCAATGTCCAGTCTCGATAAAATAGCAAAGAGCAGAGACATCAGACTGGCAACCAAGATCCATTGCCTAGTCCAAGCCATGGTCTTCCCTGTAGTCACCTACGGAGGTGAGAGCTGGACCTTAGGGAAGGCTGAGCGAAGGGAGAGAGATGCTTTTGAGCTGTGGTGTTGGAGGAAAGTGCTGAGAGTGCCTTGGACTGCGAGGAGATCCAACCAGTCCATCCTCCAGGAAAGAAAGCCCAACTGCTCACTGGAGGGAAAGATACTAGAGACAAAGTTGAAGTACTTTGGCCACATCATGAGGAGACAGGAAAGCCTGGAGAAGGGAATGATGCTGGGGAAAGTGGAAGGCAAAAGGAAGAGGGGCCGACCAAGGGCAAGATGGATGGATGGCATCCTTGAAGTGACTGGACTGACCTTGAGGGAGCTGGGGGTGGTAACGGCCGACAGGGAGCTCTGGCGTAGGCTGGTCCATGAGGTCACGAACAGTTGGAGACGACTGAATGAATGAACAAGCCCTGACTCTGTATCTAATCTCTAATGAGGGTACTTGAAACTTGCTACTTCCGCTTGATACATTGTATCCTCCCTTGCCTCAAACTAACTCAGACCTGAAATAAACTTCTTTCCAGGCTCCGGGCAGCCGTGAGCCCACCTGGGATGCCTTCTGGGCGTCCCAGGGAGGCCGAATCTGCGTCCATTAAAACCGCGGATACGGGGTCTTTCCTATTGGACCCCCGTATCCGCTAAAATCTCAAAATGGTGGATTGGCCCCGTTTCAATCTCATATTTTTCTGTGCTTGATTCCTAACCAAACTGCTATCTCGCTTTTCTCAATTTGGATCCCGACGCCCGGGAAATAATTATTTTGTTTTAAGTAATATAATTTGACAGAAAACAGCTGATTGTCAAAACTCCTCCTCATCCTCCTCATCCTTCTTCTCAAACTTCCTAATGCCGTGACCCCTTAGTACAGGTCCTCATGTTGTGGTGACCCCCAACCATAACATTATTTTGCTACTTCATAACTGTAATTTTGCTCCTGTTATTAATTGTAATGCAATTATCTGATATGCAGGATGTATTTCCATTTTCTGGACCAAATTTGGAACAAATACTCAATATGCCCAAATTTGAATAGTGGTGGGGTTGGGGTGGGGTGTGTGTGTGTGTGATTGATTTTGTCATTTGGGAGTTGTAGTTGCTGGGATTTATAGTTCACCTACAATCAAAGAGCATTCTGAACTCCACCAACAATGAATTCAAAGTGGAATTGAACCAAACTTGGCACATAGAACTCCCATGACCAACAGAAGGGTTTGGTGGTCATTGACCTTGAGTTTGGAGTTGTAGTTCACCTACATCCAGAGAGCACTGTGGACTCAAACAATGATGGATCTGGACCAAACTTGACATGAATACTCAATAAGCCCAAATGTGAACACTGGTGGAGTTTGGGGAAAATAGACCTTGACATTTTTGAGTTGTAGTTGCTGGGATTTATAGTTCACCTAAACTCAAAGAGCATTCTGAACCCCACCAACAATTAAATTGGACCAAACTTCCCACACAGAACCCCCATGACCAACAAAAAATACTATGTTTTCTGATGGTCTTTGGCGACCCCTCTGACACTCCCTGGTGACCCCTGGTGACCCCCGCAGGGGTCCCGACCCCCAGGTTGAGAACCACTGCTCTATACTATTGAATGAATGCTGTTTTGGGAAGTCTGACTTGGCCACGGTAGTCCACGCTCTGGTTACATCCCGTCTAGACTACTGCAACGCTCTCTACGTGGGGTTGCCTTTGAAGACAGCTTGGAAGCTCCAACTTCCAGCAGGGAGCATACAACCCCCCTGTTGCGCCAACTCCACTGGCTACCGATCTGCTACCGGGCTGAATTCAAAGTGCTGGCGTTGGCCTTTAAAGCCCTAAACGGTTCCGGCCCAAGCTACCTATCCGACCGCATCTCTGCCTATCAACCCACCAGGACTTTGAGATCTTCCGGGGAGACCCTGCTCTCGATACCGCCTGCTTCTCAAGCTCGGCTGGCGGGGACGAGAGATAGGGCCTTCTCGGTGGTGGCTCCTCGGCTGTGGAACGCCCTTCCTACGGACATTAGACTAGCACCATCTCTAATGGTATTCCGCAAAAAGGTGAAGACCTGGATGTTTGTGCAGGCGTTTGAGTAATTTAGTGCAATCTGGGAATGGAACATAGGAATGGAACAATGGACGACGAACCTGGACTACGCCTGGATGATGAGAAGATTGGGTACGGTTGTTTTTCGTAATAATTGTGCATCGTAATTGCTTATTGGTAATTTATGGATATTGTGTTAAGTCAATTGTTCTATGTTGTATGGAACCACTGCTGTTTCTACTGTTTTTACTGTTTGTGAACCGCCGTGAGTCGCCTTCGGGCTTGAGATACAGCCGTATAGAAGCAAAGCAAATACATAAATAAATAAATAAATAATTGATACTGCATTAACTGCCACGACTCAATGCTTTGGAACCCCTGGAGTTGTCATTTGACAAGGTCTTGAGCCTTTCCTGCAAACTACAACTCCCAGGATCCCAGGGCACCGAGCCATAGCAGTTGAAATGGAGGTCAAACCTAATTCATTCATCAATGTGGACCAGAGTTTTCCAAACTTGTTATGTTGGTGACATACTTTTAAAGGCATGGATCCTTTCACGACATGGTCATTTGGTTTTGCTGGCAAACCAATTCTATTATATACCCCTTATATTTAATATATATTTTGCAGAAATACAATTTAATATGTGCATTTTATAAAATATTTATGATTATTATGTGTATTTTGCTATGTTGTAACCTGCTGCAAGAAGAGACAAGTAATAAATAAAATTACTATTATATTAATATTAATATTAGAGTTCCATATTATATACATATTCGTGTCAGGAGTGACTTGAGAAATTGCTTCTGGTGTGAGACAATTGGCCGTCTGCAAGGACACTGCCCAGGGGACACCTGGATGTATATATACCAGCGGTCTCCTGCCAGGCGTTGCTGTGGCCCAGTCTGTTGATCTGGAAAATAAAGTAATGAGAAAGTGCTGGTTTCTAATATATGTAATTTCTTTATGCTTGCAGGTAAGCAGCACTTCTTGCTGTTTCTTTGTCAGTGTTGATGTGGAGATTGTCTGGTTTGCCCACCCTGGAACATGCAAGATATCATTGTCCTTCTTTAAGGGTCCCTTTCAAATCTATGATACTATATCTCTCTGTGTGTGAATCATATATATCAATCTATATCTATGGCTGGATGGCTCTTTGTCAAGAGGGCTTGCCCTGATGAAGGGAGTTGGATTGGATGGCCCTAAGTCTTTTCTGTTGGTCATGGGGGTTCTGTGCGGGAAGTTTGCCCCAATTCTGTTGTTCATGGGGTTCAGAATGCTCTTTGATTGTAGGTGAACTGTGAATCCCAATGACTACAACTCCCAAATGTCAAGGTCTATTTCCCCCAAACTCCACCTGTGTTCATATTTGGAATATTCCTGCCAAGTTTGGTCCAGATTCATCATTGTTTGAGCCCACAGTGCTCTCTGGATGTAGGTGAACTACAACTCCCAAACTCAAGGTCAATGCCCACCAAACTCTTCTAGTGTTTTCTGTTGGTCATGGGAATACTGTATGCCATGTTTGGTTCAATGCCATAATTGGTGGAGTTCAGAATGCTCTTTGATTATAGATGAACTATACATCCCAGCCACTACAACTCCCAAATGACAAAATCATTTTTTCTGAGTGAAGGACATTCATTGGGTTTTTAGGTGTGTTGTGTCCGAATTTGGTGTAAATTTGTCCAGTGGTTTTCGACTTCTGTTAATTCCACAAACAAACATTACATTTTTGTTTTTATATATGTATGTGTGTGTGTTCAATGACTTGAATGGCATTCAGACATCTTTAAAATCGTGGGTCACAAAGCAAAACCCTGAATTTTTTCCAAAATGGGTGTGATGCCTGGTTTCAACGATGCCGCAAATGTGTACAAATGGATGGTGACTCTGTTGAGCGGTAGTTTTGGGTAGAGGACTGTCCAGGCTATGTTCTGGAGCAACTTCTCCTGTTCTAGGTTCATTCATAATGTTTGTATTAAACAGGAGGCAAAACTTTTTGACCATCCCTTGTGTGTATGTTTAATGCAGTCATGCTGGCCACATGACCTTGGAGGCGTCTATGGACAATGCTGGCTCTTTGGCTCAGAAATGGAGATGAGCACCAGAGTGCCGGAATCGGACAAGACTAGACTTCATGTCAAGGGGAAACCTTTACCTTTACTTTATGTGTCATGTAGTATTTTGCTGTATACGCAATGGCCTCAGCGGGATGACCACAGCCAGCCATTGTGGCCTGAGAGCGTTCCACCAATTGGGCCCCCCACCCACCTGGAGTCCCGTGGAAGCCCCTTCCTGGCTAGCGGAGCCCACTGCTGCTGGCCCTCCTGTTTCCTGCCCCGGGCCTGACCCCCTGGACACGTGATGACGGCTGCCCAGGACAGATAAGCCCGGGACTGAGGATGAGGTCAGTGCGACTATTCACAGGTTCTCTGGCCAATGACCTCCCATAAAAAAGGATATATATGTGAGAGTTTCCAGCAGGGGAAAGGGATGAGAGGGAAAGTGGTCTGGAGAGTCATAGGACCCATCAACTGCATTCTATGGTCAGTGTGGCAGGCACGAGCATACTTCGGCCCTCCAGGTGTTTTGGATTTCAATTCCCACAATTCCTAGCAGATTTGAATTCCTAGATTTGAACCCCGAACCTGCTTGTTTTCAATGCCAGTAGGAGAGACAAGAGTGCTCCTGAGCACATACCAAGTGCACACAAGAGTGCTCCTGAGCACATACCGAATTCAGACAAGAGTGCTCCTGAGCACATATAGAGTGCAGACAAGAGTGCTCCTGAGCACAGAGTGCAGACAATAGTGCTCCTGAGTACATAGAGTGCAGACTAGTGCTCCTGAGTGCATACAGAGTACAGACAAGAATGCTCCTAAGCACATACCGAATGCAGACAAGAGTGCTCCTGAGCACAAACAGAGTGCAGGCAAGAGTGCTCCTGAGTGCAGACAATAGTGCTCCTGAGCACATATAGAGTACAGACGAGTGCTCCTGAGTGCAGACAATAGTGCTCCTGAGCACAAACAGAGTGCAGACAAGAGTGCTCCTGAGCACATGTAGAGTGCTCCTGAGCACATGCAAAGTGCAGACAAGAGTGCTCCTTTTTTTCTTTCCAAAGGGCTAGTGGTCCCGATCCAATTTGGGGTCCATTTTGACTAATTTGGAATGATACACACACATCCAGAGATACTCAGCTGAGGATGATGAGGACAATAGTAATAATAATAATAATAATAATAATAAGTATTCATACATATGTTATCTTGTTTTTTCTTTCCAAAGGGCTAGTGGTCCTGATCCAATTTGGGGTCCTTTCCGACTAATTTGGAATGGCGCACACACACATCCAGAGACACAGAGGTGGTGATGATGATGAGGATACTACTATTACTACTACTACTAATAATAATAATGTATGCATATTTTATCCTTTTTTTCTTTCCAAAGGGCTAGTGGTTCAATTTGGGGTCTTTTCCAACTAATTTGGAATGACACACACACACATCCAGGGGCACTCAGCTGAGGATGATGAGAACGATAATAATAATAATAATAATAATAATAATAATAATAAATATTTTATCCTGTTTTTTTCTTTCCAAAGGGTTAGAGGTCCTGATCCAATTTGGGGTCCTTTCTAATTTGGAATGACACACACACACATCCAGAGACACTCAGCTGAGGATGATGAGGACGATAATAATAATAATAATAATAATAATTATTATTATTATTATTATTATTATTCATACATATTTTATCCTTTTTTTTTCTTTCCAAAGGGCTAGCGGTCCTAATCCAATCTGAGGTCCTTTTCGACTAATTTGGAATAACACACACACACATCCAGAGACACTCAGCTGAGGATGATGATGAGGATAATAATAATAATAATAATAATAATAATTCATACATATTTTATCTATATGTGAGTTATATTAATTATATTCTTTTATTTGCTTATTGCTTTGTTGTTTTTATTGATGTGTTGCTGGGCGTGGCTTCAAGCTGGAATGTGTTCAGAGGAGGGCGACTAAAATGATCAAGGGTCTGGAGAACAAGCCCTATGAGGAGCGGCTTAAGGAGCTGGGCATGTTTAGCCTGAAGAAGAGAAGGCTGAGAGGAGATATGATAGCCATGTATAAATATGTGAGAGGAAGCCACAGGGAGCAGGGAGCAGATCAAGGGTCTGGAGAACAAGCCCTATGAGGAGCGGCTTAAGGAGCTGGGCATGTTTAGCCTGAAGAAGAGAAGGCTGAGAGGAGACATGATAGCCATGTATAAATATGTGAGGGGAAGCCACAGGGAGCAGATCAAGGGTCTGGAGAACAAGCCCTATGAGGAGCGGCTTAAGGAGCTGGGCATGTTTAGCCTGAAGAAGAGAAGGATGAGAGGAGATATGATAGCCATGTATAAATATGTGAGAGGAAGCCACAGGGAGCAGGGAGCAGATCAAGGGTCTGGAGAACAAGCCCTATGAGGAGCGGCTTAAGGAGCTGGGCATGTTTAGCCTGAAGAAGAGAAGGCTGAGAGGAAACATGATAGCCATGCATAAATATGTGAGGGGAAGCCACAGGGAGGAGGAGGGAGCAAGCTTGTTTTCTGCTTCCCTGGAGACTAGGACGCAATGCAGCAATGGCTTCAAACTACAAGAGAGGAGATTCCATCTGAACATGAGGAAGACCTTCCTGACTGTGAGAGCCGTTCAGCAGTGGAACTCTCTGCCCCGGAGTGTGGCGGAGGCTCCTTCTTTGGAAGCTTTGAAACAGAGGCTGGATGGCCATCTGTCAGGGGTGATTTGAATGCAACATTCCTGCTTCTTGGCAGAATGGGGTTGGACTGGATGGCCCAGGAGGTCTCTTCCAACTCTTTGATTCTATGATTCTATGGATGGTGGCGGGGTATAAATAAATTATTATTATTATTATTATTATTATTATTATCCTATTCTTTCTTTCCAAAGGGCTAATGTTCCTGATCCAATTTGGGGTCCTTTCCGACAAATTTGGAATGACACACACACATCCAGAGACACAGAGGTAGTGATGATGATGAGGACAATAATAATAATAATAATAATAATAATAATAATTCATACATAATTTATCCTGTTTTTTCTTTCCAACGGGCTAGAGGTCCTGATCCAATTTGGGGTCCTTTCCAACTAATTTGGAATGACACACACACACATCCAGAGACACACAGCTGATGAGGACGATAATAATAATAATAATAATTATTATTATTATTATTATTATTATTCATACATAATTTATCCTGCTCTTACTTTCCAACGGGCTAGTGGTCCCGATCCAATCTGGGGTCGTTTCCAACTAATTTGGAATGACACACACACACATCCAGAGACACACAGCTGATGAGGACGATAATAATAATAATAATAATTATTATTATTATTATTATTATTATTCATACATAATTTATCCTGCTCTTACTTTCCAACGGGCTAGTGGTCCCGATCCAATCTGGGGTCGTTTCCAACTAATTTGGAATGACACACACACACATCCAGAGACACTCAGCTGAGGATGATGAGGACGATAATAATAATAACAACAATAATTCATACTTAATTTATCCTGTTTTTTCTTTCCAAAGGGCTAGTGGTCCCGATCCAATCTGGGGTCCTTTTCGACTAATTTGGAATGGCACACACACACATCCAGAGACACACAACTGAGGATGATGATGAGAATAATAATAATAATAATAATAATAATAATTGTTATATGTATTTTTATGCTGCTTTTTGCATCCCAAAGGGCTAGTGGTCCTGAGTCAATGTGGGGATCCTTTCCCATTCAGATCAGAGAGAGGGTCCCTCTTTTCCGGCCTGGTCCTCTTTGCAGACGGTGGTGGTGTCTCCTTGCAAGGGAGGAAAAGGCAGGGAACGGTTTCCTGCAGGACGGCTGGAGCCAGGCAGGAAAGCGGCAGGAAAGGCGCCTCCTCGCTCGGGTCAGCAGCCGGGTTCCAGGGCCGGACTTCTGACATGCCCTCCCTCCCTCCCTCCCACGGGTGCATCCACACGGCAGGATCAATGGAGTTTGGTGCCACTTCCACGTCCACTTCAGTGTGACAAGGCAATGCTGCGTCCAGTCTTGGGTCCTGCAGTCCAAGACAGATGTGGACTCTAAGCTGGACAGTGTCCAGAGGAGGGCGACTAAAAGGACCAAAGGCCTGCAGACCATGAATGATCCCACTGAGGAACATCTTAAAGAGCTCGGTCTGTTTAGCCTGCAAAAGAGACGTCGAAGCCGCTTCCACACTGCCATATAATCCAGATTAAATATCAAAGCAGATATTTTGGATTTTATATAGCAGTGTAGAAGGGGCCTTGGGCTCAATGGAGCAATGGCTTCAAATGCTGGGAAAGGAGATCCTGCCTGAACATTTGGAAGAACGTCATGACCCTAAGAGCTATTGAACAGTGGAACTCTCTGCCTCAGAGAGTTCCACTGCTGAACAGTTCTCTCTCACAATTAGGAAGTTCTTCCTAATGGTCAGGTGGAATCTCCTTTGGAAGCTCCTTCTTTGGAGACTTTTAAACAGAGGCTGGGTGGCCATCTGTCGAGGCTGCTTTGGTTGTGCATTTTCCACATGGAAGGATGAGATTGGACTGGATGACCCTTCCAACTATATGATTCTCTGCCCAAGAGTCCTGGTACCTTGACTAATGACAACAATAACAATAACAAAGCTTGCTACTTCAAGGAGAATTACTGCAAAGCTTTGACAATAACAATAATGGGTTGCTGTGAGTTTTTCTGGCCATGTTCCAGAAGCATTCTCTCCTGACGTTTCACCCACATCTATGGCAGGCATCCTCAGAGGTTGTGAGATCTGTTGGTAACCAGGAAAATTGGGTTTATATACTTGTGGGATGATGTCCAGGGTGGGAGAAAGAACTCTTGTGTGTTGGAGGCACGTGTGAATGTCCCAATGTCCCAACAAAGGATTCTCCCAGGCAGGAAGCAGCCCAGCTTTGAAACTGCAAGGCTATTCAGTGCTAATCAAAGTGGCCAATTGCAATATTCAAACTTTCCTCCAACAGACAAGAGTTCTTTCTCTCACACTGGACATCATTCCACAGAGATATAAACCCCATTTCCTAGTTTCCAACAGACTTCACAACCTCTGAGGGTGCCTGCCATAGATGTGGGCAAAATGTCAGGAGAAAATGCTTCAGGAACATGGAAAACTCGGAAAACTCACAGCAACCTATTATTATTATTGTCAAAGGTTTCCTTTGCAATAATTTTCCTTGAGGTAGCAAGGCTTTATTGTTGTTTGTTGTTGTTGTTTGTTGTTGTTTATTGTTGTTGTCATTAGTCAAGGCAACTCTTGTCTGTTGGGGGAAAGTCTGAATATTGCAATTGGCGACCTTGATTAGCATTGAATAGCCTTGCAGCTTCAAAGCCAGGCTGCTTCCTGCCTGGGAGAATCCTTTGTTGGGACAGTGCAACATTCACATGTGCCTCCGACAGACAGGAGTTCTTTCTCCCACCCTTCCACAGGCATATAATCCCCACTTGCCTAGTTTCCAACAGACTTCATAACCTCTGAGGATGCCTGCCATAGATGTGGGCAAAATGACAGGAGAGAATGCTTCTGTAACATGGAAAACTCGGAAAACTCACAGCAACCCATTATTATTATTGTCAAGGCTTTATTGTTGTTTATTGTTGTTGTTTATTGTTGTTGTCATTAGTCAAGGCGACTCTTGTCTGTTGGAGGCAAGTCTGAATATTGCAATTGGCGACCTTGATTAGCATTGAATAGCCTTGCAGCTTCAAAGCCGGGCTGACTCCTGCCTGGGCAAGTCTGAATATTGCAATTCACATGTGCCTCCGACAGACAGGAGTTCTTTCTCCTACCCTTCCACAGACATATAAACCCCATTTTCGTAGTTTCCAACAGACCTCACAACCTCTGAGGGTGCCTACCATAGATGTGGGTGAAACGTCAGGAGAGAGTGCTTCTGGAACATGGCCAGGCAGCCCGGAAAACTTGCAGCAACCCATTATTATTATTATTATTATTATTATTATTGTCAAAGCTTTCCTTTGCAATAGTTTTCCTTGAAGTAGCAAGGATATTTTGTTGTTGTTGTTGTTTATTGTTGTTGTTTGTTGTTGTCATTAGTCAAGGCAACTCTTGTCTGTTGGGGGCAAGTCTGAATATTGCAATTGGCGTCCTTGGCTCGAGGCGGGTCAGGGCATTGCTAAAAACACATAATTATCATAAATACGCACATTATATGCAAATTTCTGCAAAATACATATATTAAAATACACAAGTAAAGACAAGGCGACTCCTAGGATTGCAAGCCTGTTCACGTGGGGCCAAAATTGCATTCATCCAACAGAGCAGGTCAATTGGAAATGAGTCTGACGGTGCATCTGCACTGTAGAATTAATGCACATTGGCCCCACTTGAACTGCCAGGGCTCCATGCTATGGCATGCTGGGATTTGTAGTTTATTGGGGGAGGGCAGCCCTCTTGTGAAACTACAACTCCCAGGACCCCATAGCCTTCATCCCTAGCATGTTAAGGGCTGCATTCTTTCTTTGTAACACGTTCAGACGTGCAGAACAGCGACACGTGTCTTCCACGCCTGCCCTTCCTGCCTCGGCCTCCAGGGGGCCTCCAGCCAGTCCAGGGTAAACAAACAAGGAACCCACGTGACTTTGCAGGAAGCTGGGTTTGGGTTTGTGCTTTTTGCAAACACCTTTCTGCAAAAGTGTTTTATTTAAGTGATTATTATTATTATTATTATTATTATTATTATTATTATTATTTTAAGGGAAGGGGTGTCCCTTTAAGTAATTTCTGCTTCCCCTCCTCTTTGCAAATCCTAGCAAATTCAGGGCCTTGTTAAACTACAACTCCCAGGATTTTGCTGGAGAAAAAAGAGTTTCTGGTTTGTGGGTTATTGTAGGTTTTTCGGGCTATAGGGCCCATCTCCTTTCCAAATTATTATTTTGGAAGGATCAAAAATATTTTACCTATACTGTAACCCCCCCCCCCATACAATCCAAGAAGCATTCTAGAAGCATTCTCTCCTGACGTTTCGCCTGCATCTATGGCAAGCATCCTCAGAGGTAGCGAGGTCTGTTGGAACCACGAAAAATGGGTTTATATATCTGTGGAATGACCAGGGTGGGGCAAAGGACTCTTGTCTGCTGGAGCTAGCTGTGAATGTTTCAGCTGATCACCTTGATTTGCATTCAATGGCTTGGAAGTGCCTGGGGGGAATCTTTTGTTGAGAGAGATTTGATGTGCCTGTTTGTTTCCCCTCTGTTGTTTTGCTGTTGTAATTTTTGAGTTTATAATAATAATAATGCTTCCCTTCAATCTGCAAAATAGACTAGTTCAGGCCCATCTCCTTTCCAAATTATTATTTTGGAAGGATCAAAAATATTTTACCTACACTGTAACCCCCCCCCCCCGCCATACAATCCAAATCTCTTCACTGTATATTCTTATTATTGACGTTATTGTTATTATCGTTATTATAATTGGTGAGTTCGAATTTATATTAGTTACACACACATATATACATATAAAAAGAAACAAGGGAGTGGAGGGATAATTTATTGTTGCCACCAATTTGAAAGGAACCAGTATTCAGGAGATTTTACCCCAGTTCCCAATTTTAAAAAGAACTCGCCGATTTGCAATGGAGGTTGCCGATTAGGAACCAAATTTACCATCAAGTTGGAAGGGAGGCTGTTCAATTGCACCTCCTCCTTTATTAAGAAAGTAATAACTTAGTAGTAATGACACTGTATATACTGTAGCGTGACTGGAGAGAAGAATGTAGATTTATTTGGTTACTTTTCCCTGCGTTTCTGCCACCACGTGAGGTAAGTTGTAATATTGTGAGAAATGGCACTTTGGACACAGAATAGATGGAGCTGAGGCAATCTTCAAATAAAAGTTAACAATTTTATTAAGTACACAGCAAGACGTAACTTTTCCTTGTTGCACTTGGAATAATACTTGTAACTTTAACAGTTCATTCTTTCAAGTAACACAGTATCTTTCTGACGTAGAGCACTTGTTTCAGACAAAGTTTCCATACAGGGATGTTTCCCTTATTTGATCCTCCCTAGATCAAATACTAAGTAAACTATTCTTTAGCCTCTCCTTAGACTAAAAGAATACCAGCTATGTTTCACCATTCGGCTGCACTAGCCTGAGAAACTTCCAATAGCCAAACCCAGCTTTTCAAAGCCTCAAAGCTTTGCTTCACAAGTCACTCCGCCACCTTTTCCTTTCCTTTCCTTCTCTCCCATCTCCTAACTCCTCACTCCTCTGAACCTAACTCCTCACTCCTCTAAACCTAAACCCTAACCGATTTTTAACTGTCGTTTTTTTCAAACTCTCCCCTCTAAGCTCCTCCCACTTCCCTCTCTCCTGCATCGGTCTCTATGGCAACGCACATGGAGGACTCCTCTAACTTAGGCCGCTCCAGCATTACTGCAGCCAATCTAAACACAAATACAGTTAAAATCATACAATTTATAATCAACTCCTGTACAACATACATACAATTTATATTATAATTCTTATTGGGGTGGGTCATTTGTGGCGTAATGTAAAATAAACCACGAGTAGTTCACGTTTGATCAGCCCACACACTACCTTGCCAGGTAAAGAAAATATGTGCCACACAGGTGAACAGCAAAGAATAAGCCGTTTACTCTTTTTAATTCAGATAACATATGTACAATGTGATCAGTTGCATCAACTCACATAATGTCCTTTTATGAGAGATTTAAAATAGTCTTTCTATGTCCATGTAGATAAACTCCTTCAGCAGCTCATGAAGTGAAAGCACACTTCAAACTCTGTCTCTCTGCTTCTCTCTTCCTCTCTCTGAACACCTGTATAGCTGAAGCCTGAACAAAAATGTAACAGTATCCAAAAGTCCCAGGCTCAGCTTGAGTACACGACCACCTTCCATCTGGAAACCAATGCCCTCACTGTAGAATAAGATACAGATCAAGAATAGGGCTCCACAGCCACCTACAGACTCACAAGAATTCTGATCCTGGAAGACTATCCTACTCGACCAACGAGGGATCGCCTAAGTAAGTAAACTCTGTCTCTCTCTGCTTGTCTCTTCTTCTCTCTGAACACCTGTATAGCTGAAGCCTGAGCAAAAATGTAACAGTAAGCAAAAGTCCCAGGCTCAGCTTGAGTACACTCTAAACTCTGTCTCTCTCTCTGCTTCTCTCTTCTTCTCTCTGAAACCTGTACAGCTGAAGCTTGAACAAAAATGTAACAGTATGCAAAAGTCCCAGGCTCAGCTTGAGTACATGACCTGCCATATAAATTATTGTTATTATTGTATTATTATTAGTGTCAGGGGGACGGAGAAGGAGATGCGGTATTGGGTTGTTGTGAGTTTTCCAGACTCTGTGGCCGTGTTCCAGAAGCATTCTCTCCTGACATTTCACCCACATCTATGGCAGGCATCCTCCGAGGTTGTGAGGTCTGTTGGAAACTAGGCAAGTGGGGTTGATGTCCAGGGTAGGAGAAATAACTCTTGTCTGTTCGCAGCAGGTGTGACTGTTGCAACTGGCCACCTTGATTAGCTTTCATGGCACTGCAGCTTCAAAGCCTGCCTGCTTCCTGCCTGGGGGAATCCTTCGTTGAAAGTGTTAGCTGGCTCTGATTGTTTACTGGCTGGAACCTCCCATCAAGCCTCCTAACTCCTCCCAACAAAGGATTACCCCATGCAGTAAGCAGTCAGCCTTCGGAACTGCAAGGCCATTCAGTGCTAATCCGGGCTGTATGGCCATGTTCCAGAAGCATTCTCTCCTGATGTTTCACCCACACCTATGGCAGGCATCCTCAGAGGTTTCCGAGATCTGTGGAATTATGTCCAGGGTGGGAGAAAGAACTCTTGTCTGCTGGATGGAAAGTGTGAATGTTGCAATGAGCCACCTTATTAGTATTATGAATATTAACATTAATATTATAATAAATAAACATTAATTATAATAAATAATAATGTTGGTGGAATATTTTAAGGGTGGAGATATACTTCTGGACTCCCTAAAATGTAAGAGAAGGAGAAGAAGGAAATGGGATATTATTATCATCAATATTTTTCATAATATCAATAATATTGATATTATTAATAATATTGATAATAATACATTAATAAATAATAATATTGGTGGAATATTATAAGGGGGAGATGCACTTCTGGGCTCCCTAAAATGTAGAAGGAAATTTGATATCATCATTAATATTGATAACAATATCAATAATATTGATATTATTAATAATATTGATATTAATACAATAATGAATAAAATTGGGGGAACATATTTAAGGGGGAAGATGCACTTCCGGACTCCCTAAAATGTAGGAGAAGGAGGAGAAGGAAATGGGATATTATTATTAATAATATTAATAGTATCAATAATATTGATATTATTAATAATATTTATAATACATTAATAAATAATAATGTTGGTGGAATATTATAAGGGGGAGATGCACTTCTGGGCTCCCTAAAATGTAGAAGGACGAGAAGGAAATGGGATATTATTTCTAATAATATTAATTGTATCAATAATATTGATATTTTTAATGATATTGATAATAATACATTAACAAATAACAATGGAGGGACATATTTAAGGGGGGGGGGAGATGCACTTCTGGACTCCCTAAAATGTAGAAGGACGAGAAGTAAATGGGATATTATTATTATTAATATTATTAATAGTATCAATAAAATTGATATTATTAATAATATTGATAATAATACATTAACAACTAACATTGGGGGAACATCTTTAAGGGGGGAAGATGCACTTTTGGACTCACTAAAATGTAGGAGGAGGAGGAGGAGGAAATGGGATATTATTATTATTTATATTATTAATAGTATCAATAAAATTGATATTATTAATAATATTGAGAATAATGCATAAATAAATAAATAAATAAATAATGTTAGTGGAATATTGTAAAGGGGGAGATGTACTTCTGGACTTCCTAAAACTTAGGAGGAGGAGGAGAAGGAAATGGGATATTATTATTATTAATATTATTAATCGTATCAATAATATTGATATTATTAATAATATTGATAATTAATAAATAATAATATTGGTGGAATATTGTAAGGGGGGATTGTACTTCTGGACTTCCTAAAATGTAGGAGAAGGAGAAGAAGGAAATGGGATATTTTTATTAATATTATTAATAGTATCAATCATATTGATATTATTAATGATATTGATAATAATACATTAACAAATAACAATGGAGGGACATATTTTTAAGGGAGGAAGATGCACTTTTGGACTTCAGAAAATGCAAGAGGAAGGGGAGAAGGCAGATGGTTGTTGTGGTAGTGGTTGTGAATATTAATAGCAATACATTAATTAATAATAATAGTGGGGGGGGGGGGTTAGGGGAGGGGAGATGCAGTTCTGGACTCCCTAAAAAAAGAGGAGTGGGTTAGAAGTGATACACAAAAAAGAGACTTTTATAATTTAATTTTACCTAACTTTTCTTATTTTTTAATTTTTTAGGGGGGACACTTTTGGGCCCCCCTGAAGCCCCTCCAACCCAGATCCACTTCTCCACCTCTGATCCCCCCTTTTTATTTATTTTTTATTTTGGGGGGACACAAAGTGAGAGTAGGTCTGCCCCCCCCCCCCACTTTTGGTTCCCCCGAAGCCCCTCCAACCCGGATCTACTTCTCCACCCCTGATCCCCCTTTTTTATTTTATGTTTTATTTTGGGGGGACACAAAGTGGGAGTAGGTGTGGCCCCCCACTTTTGGGCTCCCCTGAAGCCCCTCCAACCCAGATCCACTTCTCCACCCCATGATCCCCCCCTTTTTTATTTTATTTTTATTTTGGGGTGACACAAAGTGGGAGTAGGTCTGCCCCCCCCCACATTTGGGCCCCCCTGAAGCCCCTCCAACCCTGATCCCCTTCTCCATCCCTTTTCTCCCCCGTTTTTTAAATTTTTTTAATTTTGGGGGGACACAAAGTGGGAGTAAGTCTGGTCCCCTAATTTTGGGCCCCCCTGAAGCCCCTCCAACTCAGATCCCCCTTTTTAAATATTTTTTATTTTGGAGGGACACAAAGTGGGAGTTATTTTGGGGGGGTCACAAAGTGGGAGTTATTTTGGGGGGGGTCACAAAGTGGGAGTTATTTTGGGGGGTCACAAAGTGGGAGTTATTTTGGGGGGTCACAAAGTGGGAGTTATTTTGGGGGGGTCACAAAGTGGGAGTTATTTTGGGGGGGGGTCACAAAGTGGGAGTTATTTTGGGGGGGTCACAAAGTGGGAGTTATTTTGGGGGGGGTCACAAAGTGGGAGTTATTTTGGGGGGGGGTCACAAAGTGGGAGTTATTTGGGGGGGGTCACAAAGTGCAAGTTATTTTGGGGGGTCACAAAGTGGGAGTTATTTTGGGGGGGTCACAAAGTGGGAGTTATTTTGGGGGGTCATAAAGTGGGAGTTATTTTGGGGGGGTCACAAAGTGGGAGTTATTTTGGGGGGGTCACAAAGTGCAAGTTATTTTGGGGGGTCACAAAGTGGGAGTTATTTTGGGGGGTCACAAAGTGGGAGTTATTTTGGGGGGTCACAAAGTGGGAGTTATTTTGGGGGGGTCACAAAGTGAGAGTTATTTTGGGGGGGTCACAAAGTGCAAGTTATTTTGGGGGGTCACAAGGTGGGAGTTATTTTGGGGGGGTCACAAAGTGGGAGTTATTTTGGGGGGTCACAAAGTGGGAGTTATTTTGGGGGGTCACAAAGTGGGAGTTATTTTGGGGGGGTCACAAAGTGAGAGTTATTTTGGGGGGTCACAAAGTGGGAGTTATTTTGGGGGGGTCACAAAGTGGGAGTTATTTTGGGGGGGTCACAAAGTGGGAGTTATTTTGGGGGGTCACAAAGTGGGAGTTATTTTGGGGGGTCACAAAGTGGGAGTTATTTTGGGGGGTCACAAAGTGGGAGTTATTTTGGGGGGGTCACAAAGTGGGAGTTATTTTGGGGGGGTCACAAAGTGGGAGTTATTTTGGGGGGTCACAAAGTGGGAGTTATTTTGGGGGGTCACAAAGTGGGAGTTATTTTGGGGGGTCACAAAGTGGGAGTTATTTTGGGGGGTCACAAAGTGGGAGTTATTTTGGGGGGGTCACAAAGTGGGAGTTATTTGGGGGGGTCACAAAGTGGGAGTTATTTTGGGGGGTCACAAAGTGGGAGTTATTTTGGGGGGGTCACAAAGTGGGAGTTATTTTGGGGGGGTCACAAAGTGGGAGTTATTTTGGGGGGGTCACAAAGTGGGAGTTATTTTGGGGGGTCACAAAGTGGGAGTTATTTTGGGGGGTCACAAAGTGGGAGTTATTTTGGGGGGTCACAAAGTGGGAGTTATTTTGGGGGGGTCACAAAGTGGGAGTTATTTTGGGGGGGTCACAAAGTGGGAGTTATTTTGGGGGGGTCACAAAGTGGGAGTTATTTTGGGGGGTCACAAAGTGGGAGTTATTTTGGGGGGTCACAAAGTGGGAGTTATTTTGGGGGGTCACAAAGTGGGAGTTATTTTGGGGGGGTCACAAAGTGGGAGTTATTTTGGGGGGGGTCACAAAGTGGGAGTTATTTTGGGGGGGTCACAAAGTGGGAGTTATTTTGGGGGGGGTCACAAAGTGGGAGTTATTTTGGGGGGGGGTCACAAAGTGGGAGTTATTTGGGGGGGGTCACAAAGTGAAAGTTATTTTGGGGGGTCACAAAGTGGGAGTTATTTTGGGGGGTCACAAAGTGGGAGTTATTTTGGGGGGGTCACAAAGTGGGAGTTATTTTGGGGGGTCATAAAGTGGGAGTTATTTTGGGGGGGTCACAAAGTGGGAGTTATTTTGGGGGGGTCACAAAGTGCAAGTTATTTTGGGGGGTCACAAAGTGGGAGTTATTTTGGGGGGTCACAAAGTGGGAGTTATTTTGGGGGGTCACAAAGTGGGAGTTATTTTGGGGGGTCACAAAGTGGGAGTTATTTTGGGGGGTCACAAAGTGGGAGTTATTTTGGGGGGGTCACAAAGTGAGAGTTATTTTGGGGGGGTCACAAAGTGCAAGTTATTTTGGGGGGTCACAAGGTGGGAGTTATTTTGGGGGGGTCACAAAGTGGGAGTTATTTTGGGGGGTCACAAAGTGGGAGTTATTTTGGGGGGTCACAAAGTGGGAGTTATTTTGGGGGGGTCACAAAGTGAGAGTTATTTTGGGGGGTCACAAAGTGGGAGTTATTTTGGGGGGGTCACAAAGTGGGAGTTATTTTGGGGGGGTCACAAAGTGGGAGTTATTTTGGGGGGTCACAAAGTGAGAGTTATTTTGGGGGGTCACAAAGTGGGAGTTATTTTGGGGGGGTCACAAAGTGAGAGTTATTTTGGGGGGTCACAAAGTGGGAGTTATTTTGGGGGGGTCACAAAGTGGGAGTTATTTTGGGGGGTCACAAAGTGGGAGTTATTTTGGGGGGTCACAAAGTGGGAGTTATTTTGGGGGGTCACAAAGTGGGAGTTATTTTGGGGGGGTCACAAAGTGGGAGTTATTTTGGTGGGTCACAAAGTGGGAGTTATTTGGGGGGGGGTCACAAAGTGGGAGTTATTTTGGGGGGTCACAAAGTGGGAGTTATTTTGGGGGGTCACAAAGTGGGAGTTATTTTGGGGGGTCACAAAGTGGGAGTTATTTTGGGGGGTCACAAAGTGGGAGTTATTTTGGGGGGTCACAAAGTGAGAGTTATTTTGGGGGGGTCACAAAGTGGGAGTTATTTTGGGGGGGTCACAAAGTGGGAGTTATTTTGGGGGGTCACAAAGTGGGAGTTATTTTGGGGGGTCACAAAGTGGGAGTTATTTTGGGGGGTCACAAAGTGGGAGTTATTTTGGGGGGTCACAAAGTGGGAGTTATTTTGGGGGGTCACAAAGTGGGAGTTATTTTGGGGGGTCACAAAGTGGGAGTTATTTTGGGGGGTCACAAAGTGGGAGTTATTTTGGGGGGTCACAAAGTGGGAGTTATTTTGGGGGGTCACAAAGTGGGAGTTATTTTGGGGGGTCACAAAGTGGGAGTTATTTTGGTGGGTCACAAAGTGGGAGTTATTTTGGGGGGTCACAAAGTGGGAGTTATTTTGGGGGGGTCACAAAGTGGGAGTTATTTTGGGGGTCACAAAGTGGGAGTTATTTTGGGGGGTCACAAAGTGGGAGTTATTTTGGGGGGTCACAAAGTGGGAGTTATTTTGGGGGGTCACAAAGTGGGAGTTATTTTGGGGGGGTCACAAAGTGGGAGTTATTTTGCGGGGGTCACAAAGTGGGAGTTATTTTGGGGGGGTCACAAAGTGGGAGTTATTTTGGGGGGGTCACAAAGTGGGAGTTATTTTGGAGGGACACAAAGTGGGAGTTATTTTGGGGGGTCACAAAGTGGGAGTTATTTTGGGGGGTCACAAAGTGGGAGTTATTTTGGGGGGTCACAAGGTGGGAGTTATTTTGGGGGGTCACAAAGTGGGAGTTATTTTGGGGGGTCACAAAGTGGGAGTTATTTTGGGGGGTCACAAAGTGGGAGTTATTTTGGGGGGGTCACAAAGTGGGAGTTATTTTGGGGGGGGGGTTTCAAAGTGGGAGTTATTTTGGGGGGTTACAAAGTGGGAGTAGGTCTGGCCCCCCACTTTTGGGCCCCCCTGAAGCCCCTCCAACCCGGATCCACTTCTCCGCCCCTGATCCCCCTTTTCTCCCCTCCTTTCTTTCCTTCTTTCTTCCTTTCTTTCTCTGGACCCAATGGAGAACTTCTCTCCTCCTCTTTCTCCCCACATTGCTTTTCCCTTTTTTTTTGGGGGGGGGGGGTGTTGTGTTCCTTTGTCCAGACTCCAGAGAAGAGAGACAGAGAGAGAAGCATTCTGCCTTTCCGGACTTTCTGGTTTGCAAAGAGAGAAGAGAGAGAGGGAGAGAAGGCGCAGAGAGATCCATCTCTGTGGATTTCTGTGAATTGTTTTCTCCCCTTTTGAATTAAGAGGGGAGGTGTGGGGTGTGTGGGGGTGGGGGTCTCGCTTCGGATCCTTTGTCTGGTCCCGGGACGCAGGCGTTGGATTGCTTTCCACTGGCGTCATTGCCTTCCTTTTGCAAGAGGAAGGGAAAAAAAGAAGAGAGAGAAAGAGAGAAGAAGGAGAGAAAGAATCCCACAGAAGTAAGTTGCAAAGGAGGAGAGGCTCTCACTTTCCCCCTCCTCAATTTACATAATAATATTATTTTCTAATTTTTAAGTTGCAAAGGAGGAGAGGGACTTGCTTGGCACTCACTTTCCCCCCTTTTTAATTCAAAAATAATAATATTTTTTGTAATTTTCTGACTTTTGGATTGTCTCTTCTTCTTTTTTTCTCCTCCCAAGGTACCAGATCCGGATCGGGACGACTTTTTGGACTTTATCCCAAGCAAAGAAGTCAACGAAAAATCAACTTTTCCACTTACTTGGAGGAGAATTTTTGCAAAGCCAAAAAAAGTCTGCATTTTGCAAGGAAAGGTTGTATTATTATTATTATTATTATTATTATTGCAAAGCCAAAAAAGTCTGCATTTTGCAAGGAAAGGTTGCATAATTATTATTATTATTATTAGAAAGGTTGCATTATTATTATTATTATTATTATTAGAAAGGTTGCATTATTATTATTATTATTATTATTATTATTATTATTATTATTGCAAAGCCAAAAAAAGTCTGCATTTTGCAAGGAAAGGTTGCATTATTATTATTATTATTATTAGAAAGGTTGCATTACTATTATTATTATTATTATTATTATTGCAAAGCCAAAAAGTCTGCATTTTGCAAGGAAAGGTTGCATTATTATTATTATTATTATTATTATTATTATTATTGCAAAGCCAAAAAAGTCTGCATTTTGCAAGGAAATGTTGCATTATTATTATTATTATTATTATTATTATTGCAAAGCCAAAAAAGTCTGCATTTTGCAAGGAAAGGTTGCATTATTATTTTTTATTATTATTTTGCAAAGAAAGGTTGCATTATTATTACTTTTATTATTTTGCAAGGAAAAGTTGCATTATTTTTATCATTTTGCAAGGAAAAGTTGCATTATTATTATTATTATTATTATTATTTTGCAAGGAAAAGTTGCATTATTATTATTATTATTTTTATTATTTTGCAAAGAAAGGTTGCATTCTTATTATTTTTATTATTTTGCAAGGAAAAGTTGCATTATTATTATTTTCATTATTTTGCAAAGAAAGGTTGCATTACTATTATTTTTATTATTTTGCAAGGAAAGATTGCATTATTATTATTTTTATTATTATTTTGCAAAGAAAGGTTGCATTATTATTATTATTTTTATTATTTTGCAAGGAAAGTTGCATTATTATTAATTTTCATTATTTTGCAAAGAAAGATTGCATTATTATTATTTTATTATTATTTTGCAAGGAAAAGTTGCATTATTATTATTTTATTATTATTTTGCAAAGAAAGATTGCATTATTATTATTATTATTATTATTTTGCAAAGAAAGGTTGCATTATTATTATTATTATTATTATTTTGCAAGGAAAAGTTGCATTATTATTATTTTTATTATTATTTTGCAAGGAAAGATTGCATTATTATTATTTTCATTATTTTGCAAGGAAAAGTTGCATTATTATTATTATTTTTATTATTTTGCAAGGAAAGGTTGCATTATTAGTATTTCTATTATTTTGCAAGGAAAGGTTGCATTATTAGTATTTCTATTATTTTGCAAGGAAAGGTTGCATTATTATTATTTTTATTATTTTGCAAGGAAAAGTTGCATTATTATTATTTTATTATTATTTTGCAAAGGAAAAGTTGCATTATTATTATTATTATTATTATTTTGCAAAGAAAAGTTGCATTATTATTATTATTATTATTATTATTTTGCAAGGAAAAGTTGCATTATTAGTATTTCTATTATTTTGCAAAGAAAGGTTGCATTATTAGTATTTCTATTATTTTGCATGGAAAGGTTGCATTATTATTATTTTTCTTATTTTTTCCAGAGGAGGGGTCTCTCCTCCCTAAACTTTTCCATATGGACCTCCTCCCCTTTCCCGTAGCGAGAAACAGACGGCGGCTTTGAGAAGAAGACAAAAACTCTGGGACTGGGTCTCCCGAACGAACGTGGATCTTTTCCTCCTTCTCTTCCTTCCAATTTGGAGCAAGCCATCGGGATTGTTGAGCCAGGAAGAAGGCCAATCTCTCTCTCTCTCCTTCGGCTGCCAGATGAAGTTCTCCACTCGGGAGGATTAATTTTAATTTTTCTTTCATGACTCTGCCTTTGGAGATCCGGGGATTAAGGGTGTCTCTGGGATCCCCGAAGACGCTCCTGCTGTGGGGCCCTCTGCCCCCCTCCCCACGAGACCCCCGAGAGAGAAGAACGGCGGCGGGAGGGAAGACCCCTCCGCAGGGACCCCCCCAGCCATGCCGGGATGGCTGCTCTGCCTCTGGGTGCCCTTAGCAGCCCTGGCCGTGGAAGGTAAGGCACGCGCGGCACCCCAAAAGGGGCCTCCACTGGGGAAGGGGCCTCCACTGGGGAGTACTTGGGGGTCCAAACCCCCCAAAGCCCACCTCTACTGGCATTCAACTCTGGACTCCTTTGGAGAGTGGGGGATTCTTCCTTGGGGGGTTTGAAAGGTACTTGGGAGTCTGACCCCTCAAAGCCCACCCCCCCCCCCACTTGGCTGAATTATGGGGGTCTTTGGATCTAACTTGGGGGTCCAAAGCTTGCATCCAACCCCCCAAAGCCAATCTCTCCTGCTACTGAACTCTGGACTCCTTTGGAGAGAAAGTGCTTCTTCCTTGGGAAGGAATGGGGACAAAGGGGAAATAGTACACCCCCTTTCAGGTTAATTATGGGGGTCTTTGGATCTAACTTGGGGGTCCAAAGCTTGCATCCAACCCCCCAAAGACCATATCTCCTGGAACTCAACTGTGAACTCCTTTAGAGAGTGAGTGCTTCTTTCCTGGGGGGTTTGAAGGGTCCTCATTTGGGGAGTGCTTGGGGTCCGACCCCCAAAGCCCACCCCCACTTGGCTGAATTATGGGGGTCCTTGGATCTATCTTGGGGGTCCAAAGCTTGCACCCAACCCCCCCAAAAGCCCACCTCTCCTGGCACTGAACTGTGGACTCCTTTGGAGAGTGAGTGCTTCTTCCTTGAGGGGTTTGAAGAGTCCTCAACTGGGGAGTGCTTGGGGGTCTGACCCCCCAAAGCCCACCCCCACTTGGCTGAATTATGGGGATCCTTGGATCTAACTTGGGGGTCCAAAGCTTGCATCCAACCCTCGAAAGCCCACCTCTCCTGGCACTGAACTCTGGACTCCTTTGGAGAGTGGGTGCTTCTTCTTTGGGGGGTTTGAAGGGTCCTCAACTGGGGTCTGAACCCCTCAAAGCCCCCCTCTCCTGGCATTCAACTCTGGACTCCTTTGGAGAGTGGGTGCTTCTTCCTTGGCAGGTTTGAAGGGTCCTCGATTGGGGACCCTTCAAACCTGCCCCCAAAGCCCACCACCACTTGGCTGAATTATGGGGGTCCTTGGATCCAGCTTGGGGGTCCAAAGCTTGCACCCAACCCTCCAAAACCCACCTTTCCTGGCATTCAACTCTGGTCTCCTTTGAAGAGTGAGTGCTTCTTTCTTGGGGAGGGGGAGGGTATAGGGAAAGGAATGAGAGCGAAGGTACACACACCACCATGGCTGAATTATGGGGGTCCTTGGATCTAACTTGGGGGTCCAAAGCTTGCACCCAACCCTCAAAAGCCCACCTCTCCTGGCACTGAACTCTGGACTCCTTTGGAGAGTGGGTGCTTCTTTCTTGGGAAGGGGGGGGGGTGTATAGGGAAAGGAATGAGAGGAAAGGTACACACACCACCATGGCTGAATTATGGGGGTCTTTGGATCTAACTTGGGGGTCCAAAGCTTGCATCCAACCCCCCAAAGCCCACCTCTCCTGGCACTCAACTCTGGACTCCTTTAGAGAGTGAGTGCTTCTTTCTTGGGGGGTTTGAAGGGTCCTCAATTGGGGAGTGCTTGGGGGTCCAACCCCCCAAAGCCCACCTCCACTTGAATTATGGGGGTCCTTGGATCTAACTTAGGGGTCCAAAGCTTGCATCCAACCCTCGAAAGCCCACCACTCCTGGCATTCAACTCTGGACTCCTTTGGAGAGTGAGTGCTTCTTTCTTGGGGGGTTTGAAGGGTCCTCGATTGGGGAGTGCTTGGTCTGACCCCCAAAGCCCACACCCACTTGGCTGAATTATGGGGGTCCTTGCTTCTAGCTTGGGGGTCCGGAGCTTGCACCCAACCTCCCAAAGCCCACCTCTCCTGGTACTGAACTCTGGACTCCTTTGGAGAGTGGGTGCTTCTTCTTTGGGGAGTATGGGGAAGGAATGAGAGCATAGGTGAAATAGTATAGACTGAATTATGGGGGTCCTTAGACCTAGCTTGGGGGTCCGGAGCTTGCATCCAACCCACAAAGGCCCACCTCTCCTAGTATTCAACTCTGGACTCCTTTGGAGAGTGGGTGCTTCTTCTTTGGGGAGTATGGGGAAGGAATGGGGGCAAAGGGGAAATGTTACCCACACCCCTTTGGTTGAATTATGGGGGTCCTTGGATCTATCACCCCGAAATCCCACCTCATGGGTCAATCACTTGGCATTTGATTCAGAACTTTGGGAAGTGGGTCTTCATTTTGGGGGAAACTGATAAAGAATTGGGGTGAGGTGAGTCCAAACCTCCCCAGGGTTTGAGGCAGTGGGATAAATTGGGGAGGGGGGTCCCCAGCTTGAATCCAACTTGCCAAAGTATTGATCACAGGACTCCCTTGGAAAGTGGGCCTTTATTTGGGGAGGGGTATGAATAGGGGTGAAAGCGAGACAGTGGGTGAAAGTGATGCCCCCTTCCAGAGGGGCATTTGGGACAATCAGATGAATTAAGGGGGTCCTTTGGGGGTCTATGGCTTGGATGGTACCCCCAAAAGCCCACGTCGTGAGTCGTTGGCTTGGCATTACATTCATAATTAGTTTGGAAAGTAGAAGATGGAGAAGGAATGAGGGTGAAGGTAAAGTGGGGCAGCCCCCCTCATTTTGGGGCAGGGGTCTCAATAGAAATTTGGGGGGGGGGGGCAGAGCTTGGATCTACCCCACATCATAATAATAATAATAATAATAATAATAATAATAGCAGCTTATTTGGGGCGATATTGATAAGTCAGGGAAGGAAGGTAAAAGTGGGGCGCATGCAACCCCCACAGGGTCATTTGGGGGGGTGGGCTCCATTTGGAAGCCTTTAAGAGCCCAGAGCTTGGATCCCACCCCCCACCCCCAAATCCCATTCCTTGGTATTGGACTCAGGACTCCTTTGGAAAGTGGGTCTTTATTTTGGGAGAGACTGATAAGGAGTGGTGTGCAAAGGTGGGATTAATACAAGCCCCCCCCCCTTGGGCACTTGTTTGGGGGTCTTGAGAGATCCAGGGCTTGGATCTTTGCCCCCAAAGCCCATCTTGCTTGGCATTGAGCTCAGGACTCCCTTGGAAAATGGGTGCTTCTATTGGGAATGGGGGTCAAAAATAAGGTAGCTGGGAGTCATTTGGGGCAGGGGTCTGCATTCGGGGGGGGGGGGGTGGTCTTTGAGGATTCAGAGCCTGGATCAAACCCCCCAAAGTCTGCCAGTCTCCTTTGGAAATGGTTTGTTTTGTGAGTGGTTGAGAAGGAATGGTGCGAAGGTGAAGCCAAGAGAAGCCCCCCCAGAGGAACATTTGGGGCAGGGGTCTGCATTCGGGGGGGGGTCTTTGAGGATTCAGAGCCTGGATCAAACCCCCCAAAGTCTGCCCGTCTCCTTTGGAAATGGTTTGTTTTGTGAGCGGTTGAGAAGGAATGGTACGAAGGTGAAGCCAAGAGAAGCCCCCCCCCCAAATGCATTTGGGGCAGGGGTCTCTCTTGGGTCTATCTTAGGGGTCCAGGCCTGAATCAGACTCCCAAAAACCCACCTCATTGGCATTGAGCTCAGGTGTTCCTTGCAAAGTGGGTCTTTGTTGAATTATGGGGGTCAGTTCCACATCTTGAGGTTCTAGAGCAGCGTTCTCAACCTGGGGGTCGGGACCCCTGAGTGTCAAAGGGGTCGCCAAAGACTATCAGAAAACACAGTATTTTCTGTTGGTTATAGGGATTCTGTGTGGGAAGTTTGGCCCAATTCTATCGTTGGTGTGGTTCAGAATGCTCTTTGATTGTAGGTGAACTATAAATCCCAGCAACTACAACTCCCAAATGTCAAAGTCTATTTCCCCCAAACTCCATCAGTGTTCACATCTGGGCATATTGAGTATTCGTGCTAAATTTGGTCCAGATCCATCATTGTTTGAGTCCACAGTGCTCTCTAGATGTAGGTGAACTACAACTCCCAAACTCAAGGTCAATGCCCACTAAACCCTTCCAGTATTTTCTATTAGTCATGGGAGTTCTGTGTGCCAACTTTGGTTCAATTTCATTTGTGGAGTTCAGAATGCTCTTTGATTGTAGGTGAACTATAAATCCCAGCAACTACAACTCCCAAATGTCAAGGTCTATTTCCCCCAAACTCCATCAGTGTTCACATTTGGGCATATTGAGTATTCGTGCTAAATTTGGTCCAGATCCATCATTGTTTGAGTCCACAGTGCTCTCTATATGTCGGTGAACTACATCTCCAAAACTCAAGGTCAATGCCCACCAAACCCTTCTAGTGTTTTCTGTTGGTCAGGGGAGCCCTGTGTGCTAAGTTTGGTTCAATTCCATCGTTGGTGGAGTTCAGAATGCTCTTTGATTGTAGGTGAACTATAAATCCCCGCAACTACAACTCCAAATGACAAAATCATAATTTTGTAAGTGATGGTCACTCCTTGTGTTGTGAGACGTTTTGTTGCCAAATTTGGTGTGATTTCGTTCATTGGTTCTTTTGTTTTTGAGGTACTCATTATGCACAGAGCATATATATATATATATTAGGCTTGTTCAATGCATGGTTCTAAATGGTTCTAAAGTACTTACGAAACTAAAGTTCTGGTGGTGAAAATTTCAGAACTCTAACAAAACTCTCAAAATTTCATAATAAATGGCAGTTCCTAATTGGTTCCACCATTAAAATCACCAATAATGAAATAATAATTAAATTTTGAGAGTTTTGTTAGAGTTCTGAAATTTTCACCACCAGAACTTTAGTTTTGTAAGTACTTTAGAACCATTTAGAGCAGTGTTTCTCAACCTTCCTAATGCCGCGACCCCTTAATACAGTTCGTCATGTTGTGGTGACCCCCAACCATAACCCCTAACATTATGAATCGCCATGTAAATAATGATCTGCAGGATGTATTTTCATTCACGGGAACAAATTTGGCACAAATACCCAGAATGCCCAAATTTGAATACTGGTGGGGTTGGCAGGGGGGTTGATTTTGTCATTTGGGAGTTGTAGTTGCTGGGATTTATAGTTAACATGTAAACAAAGAGGATTCTGAACGCCACCAACAATGGAATTGAACCAAAGTTGGCACAGAAAACTCACATGCTCAACAGAAAATACCGGAAGGGCTTGGTGGGCATTGACCTTGAGTATGGGAGTTGTAGTTCGCCTACATCCAGAGAGCACTATGGGCTCAAACTTGGACCAAACTTGGCACGGATACTCAATATGCCCAAGTGTGAACACTGGTGGGGTTTGGTGAAAATAGACTTTGACATTTGGGAGTTGTAGTTTCTGGGATTTATAGTTCACCTATAATCAAAGAGCATTCTGAACTCCACCAACGATGGAATTGAACCAAACTTGGCACACAGGACTCCCCTGACCAACAGAAAACACTAGAAGGGTTTGGTGAAAATAGACTTTGACATTTGGGAGTTGTAGATACTGGGATTTATAGTTCACCTACAATCAAGGAGCCTTCTGAATCCCACCAATGATAGAATTGGGCCAAAGTTCCCACACAGAACCCAGATGACCAACAGAAAATACTGTGTTTTCTGATGGTCTTTGGCGACCCCTCCGACACCCCTTCGTGACCCCCTCAGGGGTCCCGACCCCCAGGTTGAGAAACACTGATTTAGAACCATGGATTGCCCAAGCCTAATATATATAGATAGATAGATTGATTGTAGGTGAACTATGAATCCCAGCAACTACAACTCCCAAATGTCAAAGTCTCTTTCCCCCAATCTCCATTCAGTGTTCACATTTGGACATATGAGTATTCGTGCCATTTTTGGTCCAGATCCATCATTGTTTGAGTCCAATGGCTTGGTGGGCATTGACCTTGAGTATGGGAGTTGTAGTTCGCCTACATCCAGAGAGCACTATGGGCTCAAACAATGATGGATCTGGACCAAACTTGGCACGAATACTCAATATGCCCAAATGTGAACACTGGTGGGGTTTGGTGAAAATAGACTTTGACATTTGGGAGTTGTAGTTTCTGGGATTTATAGTTCACCTACAATCAAAGAGCATTCTGAACCACTAGGCTTGGGCAATCCATGGTTCTAAACGGTTCTAAAGTACATACGAAACTAAAGTTCTGGTGGTGAAAATTTCAGAACTCTAACCAAACTCTCAAAATTTCATAATAAATGGCAGTTCCTAATTGGTTCCGTCATTAAAATCACCAATAATGAAATAATAATTAAATTTTGAGAGTTTTGTTAGAGTTCTGAAATTTTCACCACCAGAACTTTAGTTTTGTAAGCACAGAGCATATTTAGGCTTGGGCAATCCATGGTTCTAAATGGTTCTAAAGTACTTACAAAACTAAAGTTCTGGTGGTGAAAATTTCAGAACTCTAACAAAACTCTCAAAATTTAATTATTATTTCATTATTGGTGATTTTAATGACAGAACCAATTAGGAACTGCCATTTATTATGAAATTTTGAGAGTTTTGTTAGAGTTCTGAAATTTTCACCACCAGAACTTTAGTTTTGTAAGTACTTTAGAACCATTTAGAATACTGGGATTTATAGTTCACCTACAATCAAGGAGCCTTCTGAATCCCACCAACGATAGAATTGGGCCAAACTTCCCACACAGAACCCAGATGACCAAGAGAAAATACTGTGTTTTCTGATGGTCTTTGACGACCCCTCCGACACCCCTTCGTGACCCCCTCAGGGGTCCCGACCCCCAGGTTGAGAAACACTGATTTAGAACCATGGATTGCCCAAGCCTAATATATATATATAGATTGATTGATTGTAGGTGAACTATGAATCCCAGCAACTACAACTCCCAAATGACAAAATCATAATTTTTTGAGTGATGGTCACTCCTTGTGTTGTGAGACGTTTTGTAGCCAGATTTGGTGTGATTTCGTTCATGGGTTCTTTTGTTTTGAAGGTCCGCATGACGCACTGAACATATTTATATATATAGATATATGTCTTCTTGGATTGAGTAGGTGGGCACTTATCTCCCGAGTTCTTTGTGTCTTTCCTCCGCTCCCGCCTTCCAAAAACCCGATCCATTCCTTTTCAAAGCAACCGCTCTGAGTCTTTAGCATCTTGCATTGATCCCGGACTCCAAAGAAATTGATCCCCCCCCTTTATTTGCCTCCCCCCCCCCAAATTAGCCGCCTCTGATGCCCCCCTCCAGCCTTGTCTCTTCTGAACGATTTGCCATCCTTGCCTTTCATCTCCAAATTCCTCCTCCTCCTCCTTTCGATCCTCCCCCCTTCCTTTCTCACCCTCATCCATCATCTCCCCCAGCCCCAAAGAGACCCCCCAAGGGACCCCCGGTTAGAGATCCTCTCAAATAAAATCCATACGGCTCCTCCTTTGACTTCCACATCCAAGCAAGTTGCAAAATTAGGGAGGGAAGATGTGTGGACTCATTCCTTTTGGCTGCTCTAAGCAGCCTTGGACCCCAATGATGGGGAAAGGGGATCATCAATCAATCAATCAATCAATCAATCGGTGATCATGATAGCGATGGGTGAGAGGGCAACTTGGAAGGTCTCACATGACCCAGATCCTTCTTTCCTTCTTTCCTTCTTTCCTTCTTTCTTTCCTTCCTTCCTTCCTTCCTTCCTTCCTTCCTTCCTTCCTTCTTTCCTTCTTTCTTTCCTTCCTTCCTTCCTTCCTTCTTTCCTTCTTTCCTTCCTTCCTTCCTTCCTTCCTTCCTTCCTTCTTTCCTTCCTTCTTTCCTTCCTTCCTTCCTTCTTTCCCTCCTTCCATCCTTCCTTCCCTCTTTCCTTCCTTCCTTCCTTCCTTCCTTCTTTCCTTCTTTCCTTCTTTCCTTCTTTCCTTCCTTCCTTCCTTCCTTCCTTCCTTCCTTCCTTCCTTCCTTCCTTCCTTCTTCCCTTCCTCCCTTCCTTCTTTCCTTCCTTCTTTCCTTCTTTCCTTCTTTCCTTCCTTCCTTCTTTCCTTCCATCTTTCCTTCCTTCTTTCCTTCCTTCCTTCTTTCCTTCTTTCCTTCCTTCCTTCCTTCCTTCCTTCCTTCCTTCCTTCCTTCCTTCCTTCCTTCCTTCTTTCCTTCTTCCCTTCCTTCTTTCCTTCTTTTTCTTTCTTTCTTTCCTTCCTTCCTTCCTTCCTTCTTTCCTCCTTTCCTTCTTTCCTTCCTTCCTTCCTTCCTTCCTTCCTTCCTTCCTTCCCTCCTTCCTTCCTTCCTTCCTTCCTTCTTTCCTTCAGTTGACTCCTTTATGCTACTATATTTTGCTGAGAATCCAAAAATTTGGGGGGTTCTTCCCACCATTTGTAAAATTCCCTCTCAGCTCCTCTAATCTCTGGTTCCCAGATCCACTCTTCTTTACTTCTCTTCTTTCTTTCTTTCTCTCTCTCTCTCTCTCTCTCTCTCTCTTTCTCTCTTTCTTTCTCTCTCTCTTTCTCTCTCTCTCTTTCTTTCTCTCTTTCTCTCTCTTTCTCTTCTTTCTCTCTCTTTCTCTCTTTCTTTCTTTCTTTCTTTCTTTCTCTCTCTCTCTCTTTCTCTCTTTCTTTCTCTCTCTTTCCCTCCGCCTTCCCTTCTCTTCCCCCTCTTCTCTTCTTCTTCCTCGCTCATTCATCCCCAGCTGGAGAGAGGGAATCTCATTGAAAAGGGATTAAGAACGGAAGGACCAGAGAGAGAGAGAGAGAAATGCTTTTTTCCCCCCTTCCTTTTCTCTCTCTGAGTCCTGGAAAGGTGGGGGGGGGTGCAGTGAAGGAATGTAGAGGAGGGGGCTCTATTGCTCCCCAGGTTGCCCACCTGCAAACCAGGAAGACTGGGAGGCCCCTTCCAAAAGAGCAGGAATGGTACAAAGGCATGGCCCACCTCCCCTGCCCCCTTTCTTTTGGGGAGCCCCATTCCTGCCTCCCCCCAACCACAAAACTCTACTTTCCCCCCTTGCAGTCTCTTTGCCCCCCCCCCCCCTCTCCTTCTCTTTGGAGGTCAGGTCTCTCCCAAGGCTGTGGAGGCCCACTGGAGCATGTAACGCATTAATTGCATTCCTCCATTGTGGCCTCCTCCATCCTCGTCTTCAGCCGGACCCACGTGCCCCCCCCCCCCCACGCAGGGACATCCCTCCCTCCGAAACAACAACACACAAACACACAAACAAAAACCCACTGCAAGGCTTCCTCCTTGTCTCTGCATCTGGTGTTGTTCACGTAGGAAGGTTGGCCCAATTCTATTGTTGGTGGGATTCAGAACGCTCTTTGATTGTAGGTGAACTATAAATCCCAGCAACTACAACTCCCAAATATCGAGATCTATTTTCCCCAAACTCCACCAGCATTCACGTTTGGGTATATTGAGTCTTCATGCCAAACTTGGTCCAGATCTGTCATTATTTGACTCTACAATGCTCTCTGGATGTAGGTGAACTACAACTCCCAAACTCAAGGTCAGTGCCCACCAAGGTGAACTATAAATCCCAGCAACTACAACTCCCAAATGTCAAGGTCTATTTCCCCCAAACTCCACTAGCATTCACGTTTGGGCATATTGAGTCTTCATGCCAAACTTGGTCCAGATCTGTCATTATTTGTGTCTACAATGCTCTCTGGATGTAGGTGAACTACAACTCCCAAACTCAAGGTCAATGCCCACCAAACCCTTCCAGTATTTTCTATTAGTCATGGGAGTTCTGAGTACCATGTTTGGTTCAATTTCATTGTTTGTGGAGTTCAGAATGTGGAGTTCTTTCATTGTAGGTGAACCATAAATCCCAGCAACTACAACTCCCAAATGTCGAGGTCTGTTTCCCCCAAACTCCACCAGCATTCACATTTGGGCATATTGAGTATTCATGCCAAGTTTGGTCCAAATCCATCATGATTTTGAGTCCACAGTGCTCTCTGGATATAAGTGACCTACAACTCCCAAACTCAAGGTCAATGCCCACCAAACCCTTCCAGTATTTTCTCTTGGTCACAAGAGTGACCAAGAGAAAATACTGGAAGGGTTTGGTGGACATTGAGTGCCAAGTTTGGTTCAATCCCATCGTTGGTGGAGTCCAGAATGTTCTTTGATTGCAGGTGAACTATAAATCCCAGCAACTACAACTCCCAGATGTCGATGTCTATTTTCCCCAAACTCCACCAGCATTCACATTTGGGCATACTGAGTATTCATGCCAAGTTTGGTCCAGATCAATCATGGTTTGAATCCAAAGTGTACTCTGGATGTAGGTGAACTACAACTCCCAAACTCAAGGTCAATGCCCACCAAACCCCTCCAGTATTTTCTCTTGGTTACAAGAGTGCCAAGTTTGATTCAATCCCATCGTTGGTGGGGTTCAGAATGCTCTTTGATTGTAGTGAACTATAAATCCCAGCAACTACAACTCCCAAATGACAAAATAGATACTCGATAGATAGATAGATAGATAGATAGATAGATAGATAGATAGATAAGTAGGTAGGTGGACGGATGAATGGATGAGAGGCAAGAGAAGAGACAGATAGTAGATGTACAGATATGTAGGCAGATTGGGAGATAGGTGAGGGAGAATAAGATGGTTAAAGACTAGATAGATACGATGGTTGAATGAAAAGTAATGCCTCCCCCTTCGTAACTCCTCAACAAGTGGCAGTACTGGTATGCGGCAGGTACTGGCTTGTTCAGCAGACTCTCCTCTACAGTTCCTTTTTGGCGGGAAGTCTTAGCATTGAACGGTTGTGTTGTTAAAGTGCGAAGTATGGAACCCTGCGCAGATGGTCGGTCAATGCGACTTAAGCAACGTATGCGGCAGGTACTGGCTTGTTCAGTAGACTCTCCTCTACAGTTCCATTTTGGCGGGAAGCCTTAGCATTGAACGGTTGTGTTCCTCCCTTTCACCCTCTATTCGTGCCTCTTTGAATTCCACAGCACTGCTGGTCACAGCTGACCTCCAGCTAGAGTGCTCAAATTCCAGGGCTTCCCAGTACTTGTTGTCTATGGAACAGTTTTTATGGTTGGCTTTAAGCCTATCTTATCTATCTGTCCATCTCTCTGTCTATCTACTTAGGTGATCCCTCGTAGCTCAAGGATGATGGTCCTCCAAGTGCAGTGTCTTGGTGATGGGTCCGTAGGTGGTTGTGGAGACCTATTCTTGATATGCATGCTCTTCTTCCGCAGTGAGGACATGGAAGCCGATCCCAATGAGGGTTGGCTGAGGCGCCTTCTTCCGCTTGACACATTTCTCCCTTTTGGCCTGCATTCGCACCTCTTCGAATTCCGCAGCACTGCTGGTCACAGCTGACCTCTCAAGGGTCAGGGCTTCCCACTTCTTGGTGTCTATGCGACAGTTTTCAAAGTTGTCTTTAAGCCTGTCTATCTATCTATCTATCTATCTATCTATCTATCTCTGAATTCCACAGCACTGCTGGTCACAGCTGACCTCCAGCTAGAGCTCTCAAGGATCAGGGCTGCCCAGTTCTTGGTGTGTATGCGACAGTTTTAAAAGTTGTCTTTAAGCCTATCTATCTATCTATCTATCTATCTATCTATCTATCTATGAATTCCACAGCACTGCTGGTCACAGCTGACCTCCAGCTAGAGCTCTCAAGGATCAGGGCTGCCCAGTTCTTGGTGTGTATGCGACAGTTTTAAAAGTTGTCTTTAAGCCTATCTATCTATCTATCTATCTATGAATTCCGCAGCACTGCTGGTCACAGCTGACCTCCAGCTAGAGCTCTCAAGGATCAGGGCTTCCCAGTTCTTGATGTCTATGCGACAGTTTTCAAAGTTGTCTTTAAGCCTATCTATCTATCTATCTATCTATGAATTCCACAGCACTGCTGGTCACAGCTGACCTCCAGCTAGAGCTCTCAAGGATTAGGGCTTCCCAGTTCTTGGTGTCTATGCGACAGTTTTAAAAGTTGTCTTTAAGCCTATCTATCTATCTATGAATTCCACAGCACTGCTGGTCACAGCTGACCTCCAGCTAGAGCTCTCAAGGATCAGGGCTTCCCAGTTC
This sequence comes from Anolis sagrei, assembly GCF_037176765.1. NCBI lineage: Eukaryota > Metazoa > Chordata > Lepidosauria > Squamata > Anolidae > Anolis > Anolis sagrei. Next base: position 2,994,326 of record NC_090026.1, read on the forward strand.
TTGATGTCTATGCGACAGTTTTCAAAGTTGTCTTTAAGCCTATCTATCTATCTATCTATCTATCTATCTATGAATTCCACAGCACTGCTGGTCACAGCTGACCTCCAGCTAGAGCTCTCAAGGATTAGGGCTTCCCAGTTCTTGGTGTCTATGCGACAGTTTTAAAAGTTGTCTTTAAGCCTATCTATCTATCTATGAATTCCACAGCACTGCTGGTCACAGCTGACCTCCAGCTAGAGCTCTCAAGGATCAGGGCTTCCCAGTTCTTGGTGTCTATGCGACAGTTTTCAAAGTTGTCTTTAAGCCTATCTATCTATCTATCTATCTATGTATCTATGAATTCCACAGCACTGCTGGTCACAGCTGACCTCCAGCTAGAGCTCTCAAGGATCAGGGCTTCCCACTTCTTGGTGTCTATGCGAGAGTTTTAAAAGTTGTCTTTAAGCCTGTCTATCTATCTATCTGTCTATGAATTCCACAGCACTGCTGGTCACAGCTGACCTCCAGCCAGAGCTCTCAAGGATCAGGTTGTCTTTAAGCCTGTCTATCTATCTATCTATCTATCTATCTATCTATCTATCTATCTATATGTCTATGTATCTATGAATTCCACAGCACTGCTGGTCACAGCTGACCTCCAGCTAGAGCTCTCAAGGATCAGGGTTTCCCAGTTCTTGGTGTCTATGCGACAGTTTTAAAAGTTGTCTTTAAGCCTGTCTATCTATCTGTCTTAAGGAGTTGGACTTGATGGCCTTTGGGGTTCCTTCCAATGCTTACAGTTCTAGGATTCCAATAGCAAAGGGATATCCAGGAAAGGAAGGCCTCTGTCTTCACTCTGGCGTCTCAATTGTTCTCGTCTTCCTGTGAGCAGCCCGTGGGCCAAGGGCCAAGAAGGAGAAGAAGACGGGGAAGAAGGAGAGGGCAAGGCAAACTTTCCTTTTCTCTCCTCTCCCCTCCTCTCTCCTCCCACAAGGCAATTAAAAATTCTCCCAGGTTAATTAGTCAGATACTCCTGGGGAGGGAGTTCCAAAGGTAAAGGCGGTACCGCTTGCAGCTGGGAACCAAAGCCAAAGGGAAAAGCGGCCGACCAAAAACTCAGGAAAGGGCCTCGGGTTTGCAACTACAACTTCCAGAACTCCCTGGGCGTTGATTCTGGGAGTTGTAGCGCACACTGCGGGGCTTTCCCAAGCTTTCCTCTACATGCACAAGGAAATTAGAAATGTAATGTTGAAGGCTTTCATGGCCAGAATCACTGGGTTGTTGTGTGTTTTCTGGGCAAGAGTTGCCTTGACTAATGACAACAATAATAAACAAAAAATAAACAACAACAATAATAATAAACCACAACAACAACAAAATACTCTTGCTACTTCAAGGAAATATATTTTTCATGGCCAGAATCACTGGGTTGTTGTGTGTTTTCTGGGCAAGAGTTGCCTTGACTAATGACAATAATAATAAACAAAAATAAACAACAACAATAATAATAAACCACAACAACAACAAAATACTCTTGCTACTTCAAGGAAAATTATTTTTCATGTCCAGAATCACTGGATTGTTGTGTGTTTTCTGGGCAAGAGTTGCCTTGACTAATGACAATAATAATAAGCAACAATAAACAACAACAACAACAATAAGAAACAACAACAATAACAAAATACTCTTTCTACTTCAAGGAAAATTATTTTTCATGGCCAGAATAACTAAGTTGTTGTGTGTTTTCTGGGCAAGTGTTGCCTTGACTAATGACAACAATAATAAACAATAAACAACAACAACAACAATAATAATAATAACAACAACAAAATACTTTTGCTACTTCAAGGAAAATTATTTTTCATGGCCAGAATAACTAGGTTGTTGTGTGTTTTCTGGGCAAGTGTTGCCTTGATTAATGTCAACAATAATAAACAACAACAAACAACAACAACAATAATAAACAAGAACAAAACATAATACTCTTGCTACTTCAAAGAAAATTATTGCAAAGGAAAGCTTTGACAATAACAATAATGGGTTGTTGTGAGTTTTCCGGGCCGCCTGGCCACGTTCCAGAAGCATTCTCTCCTGACGTTTCGCCTGCATTCTCTATAATGTGGAAAAGATGGAAGGTGTCCAGAAAAGGGCCAAGAAAATAGTCAAAGGTCTGGAACAAGAGGGATCGGCTACGGCCTGTGAGTTTGAATCTCCTTCTTTGGAGGTGTTCAAAAAGAGGCTGAATGGGTGTCTGTCGGGAGTGCTTGGATGGTGTCCTCCTGCATGACAGAAGGGGATGGACTGGATGGCCCTAGGGTAGTGTTGCTTAACCTGGGGGTTGAGACCCCTGGGGGGGTTGTCGTGAGGAGGTGTCAGAGGGGTCACCAAAGAGTGTCAGAAAACATAGTATTTTATGTTCATCATGGAGATTCTGTGTGAGAAGTTTGGCTCAATTCTATCATTGGTGGGGTTGAGAGTGCTCTTTGATAGTAGGTGAACTATAAATCCCAGCAACTACTCGAATCACAAGGTCTGTTTTCTCCGAACTCCACCACTGTTCACATTTGAGCATATTGAGTATCCATGCCAAGTTTGGTACAGATCCACCATTGTTTGAGTCCACAGTGCTCTCAAGATGTAGGTGAACTACAACTCCCAAGCTCAAGGTCAATGCCCACTCAACCCAGTATTTTTCGTTGGTCATGGGCGTTCTGTGTGCCAAGTTTGGTTCAATTCTATCGTTGTTGGAGTTCAGAATGCTCTTTGATTGTCGGTGAACTATAAATCCCAGCAACTACAACTCCCAAATGAGAAAATCTTAATTTTTTGAGTGATGGTCACTCCTTGTGTTGTGAGATGTTTTTTTGTCAAATTTGGTGTGATTTCGTTCATTGGTTCTTTTGTTTTTAAGGTACTCATTACGCACAGATAGATTGCATTGTCGAAGGCTTTCATGGCCAGAATCACTGGGTTGTGGTGTGTTTTCTGGGCTGTATGGCCACGTTCCAGAAGCATTCTCTCCTGACGTTTCGCCTGCATTCTCTATAATGTGGAAAAGATGGAAGGGCCAAGAAAATGTATTGTCTAAGACTTTCATGGCTGGAATCACTAGGTTCTTGCAGGTTTTTTCGGGCTATAGGGCCATGTTCTAGAGGCATGTTCTAGAGGAGAAATGCCTCTAGAACATGGCCCTATAGCCCGAAAAAACCTTCAAGAACCTGGCCAAGAAAATAGTCAAAGGTCTGGAACAAGAGGGATCGGCTACGGCCTGTGAGTTTGAATCTCCTTCTTTGGAGGTTTTCAAAATGGGTGTCTGTCGGGAGTGCTTGGATGGTGTTCTCCAGCATGACAGTAGAGGGTGTGTTTTCTAGGCTATATGGCCACGTTCCAGAAGCATTCTCTCCTGACGTTTCGCCTGCATTCTCTATAATTTGGAAAAGATGGAAGGGCCAAGAAAATGTATTGTTTAAGGCTTTCATGGCTGGAATCACTAGGTTCTTGTAGGTTTTTTTGGGCTATAGGGCCATGTTCTAGAGGCATGTTCTAGAGGAGAAATGCCTCTAGAACATGGCCCTATAGCCCGAAAAAACCTACAAGAACCTGGCCAAGAAAATAGTCAAAGGTCTGGAACAAGAGGAATCTGCTACGGCCTGTGAGTTTGAATCCCCTTCTTTGGAGGTTTTCAAAAAGAGGCTGAATGGGTGTCTGTCGGGAGTGCTTGGATGGTGTTCTCCAGCATGACAGAAGGGGGTGGACTGGATGGCCTTTGGGGTCCCTTCCAACTCGAGAGTCCTGTGATTCAGTTTCTCCTTGAGAAGAAGAGCCGGTCTCTTCCGAGGCTTTCCAAATCTGGGAAAATGCTTGGCTCGGGGTTGGCCCGGCACACCTTCCGACCGCAGAGAAGTCGAGGCGCCTTTTTATCTGGGCTCTTGGCTCAGCCATCAAAGAGAGGGTTCGGGCCTCCGCCGCTGCATCTGCCGAGGACTCGTAATCCTTGGGCTCCTCGGGGAGGGAAGTGCTCCCACTATCAAAGGTAGAATCGTGCAAAGACGGCCCTCCCTGCGCCGCGAACATGCCTGCGCCGCGGTTCATCTCGTGTTTGAATCTGCTCGCTCTCAGGCCCAGCTTTCAATGTGCCGTAAAGGAAAGCCGGCGGAGAAGGCTCCAGGGTGACCCAGAATGCTGCTCTTTCTTTGGGAAGGTTCAAAATAAGGTGGGAGTAGAAAAGGAACATGAAAAGTGCTCAAAAATATCCAGAATCATAGGATCCCAGAGCCGGAAGGGACCCCCCAAGGCCATCAAGTCCAGCCCCTTTCTGCCATCAAAGGGAAGGGAAGCCAAACTGACACCCAAATTTATTTATTTATTTATGTACTACAGACCCCATTATTCTCAGCATTGAGAGTTCTTCATGAGGATGGGCTAAAAAATTCCAGAATCATAGGATCTCAGAGTTAGAAGGGACCCCCCCCCCCTCCCAAGACCATCAAGTCCAGCTCTTTCTGACATCAAAGAGAAGGGAAGTCAAACTGACACCCAAATGAGCTGCCTTCTCTATGTATCTAACTATAGATCCCATCATCCTCAGCATTGAGATTTCTTCATGAGGATGGGCTAAAAAATTCCAGAATCATAGGATCTCAGAGTTGGAAGCCCCCCCCCCCCCCAAGACCATCAAGTTCAGCTCTTTCTGACATCAAAGAGAAGGGAAGTCAAACTGACACCCAAATGAGCTGCCTTCTCTATGTATCTGACTACGGACCCCATCATCCTCACCACTGAGAGTTCTTCATGGGGGGGGGGGGCTCAAAAATATCCAGAATCATAGGATCCCAAAACTGGAAGGGACCCCCCCCCCCCCAAGGCTATCAAGTCCAGCCCCTTTCTGCCATCAAAGAGAGGGGAAGCCAAACTGACACCCAAACGAGTTGCCTTATCTATGTATCTGACTACAGACCCCATCATCCTCACCACTGAGAGTTCTTCATGGGGGAGGGGCTCAAAAATATCCAGAATCATAGGATCCCAAAACTGGAAGGGACCCCCCCCCCCCAAGGCTATCAAGTCCAGCCCCTTTCTGCCATCAAAGAGAAGGGAAGCCAAACTGACACCCAAATTTATTTATTTGTTTATTGTGTCAGGAGCAAACCAACACAGTTGTATTGCATTAAAAAAAACAGACAAACAAACAAACAAAACAAAAAATGCCCTTTGACCAGTAGCTGGCCACTTGGAGTGCCTCTGGTGTTGCTGCGACCAGAAGTGACCAGAAGCGACACCCCAATGAGCTGTCTTCTCTTTGTATCAGACTATAGACCCCGTCATCCTCAGCACTGAGAGTTCTTCATGGGGCGGGGGGCTCAAAAATATCCAGAATCATAGGATCCCAGAGCTGGAAGGGACCCCCCAAGGCCATCAAGTCCAGCCCCTTTCTGCCATCAAACAGAAGGGAAGCCAAACTGACACCTAAAAGTGGAACAGTCAAAGGCCTTACTGAAATCAAGATATACTATATCCACGCCATTCGCTTCATCTACCAAACTTGTAACTCTTATCAAAACAAGAGTTAAGGTTGCTTTGGCCTGACATGTTTTTGAGAAACCCGTGTTAACGATTTGTGAGCATGGCATTCTTTTCTTAGTGATTGCAGACTGCCTCTTTAATGATCTCCTCCACAATCTTTCCTGGTGTCAATATCAGGAAGACTGGGCCCTCTCACTGGGACTACTCCAGCAATTCTCAAAGACGATTGCGTTCATTCTGAAATTACTTCTGCCAGTTCTTTTAAGACCCTTGGATGTAGTTCATTTGGTTCTGGAGACTTGAATACATTTTAGATTTCCCAGGTATTCTTGTGGTTCCTCTTTACCTAGTCTGTGCTCCATCCTCTTTAAGTTGAGCCCTGTTTACCTTTTGGGAGAAAGAAGACCGAGGCAAAGAAGGTGTTGAGCAGCTCTGCCTTTCCTCTGTCTCCTCTTAGCTTTTCGCCATGCCCTGTATGCATTGTCCTTTGCATTTCCTTCTTCATTTTTCTGAGGATAGAAACTCAGAAAGCCCTTCTTAATTATTTTTCACCTCTCTAGCAAGCTTGAACTCATCCTCCACGTTGGCTTTTCTAACTTTCTCCCGGCATCCTGTGCTCCACCCTCTTTAATTCGAGCCCTGTTTACCTTTGCGAGAAAGAAGATCGAGGCAAAGAAAGTGTCGAGCAACTCTGCCTTTCCTCTGTCTCCTCTTAGTTTTTCCCATGCCCTGTATGCATTGTCCCTTTTATTTCCTTCTTCATTTTTCTGAGGATATAACTCAGAAAGACCTTCTTAATTGTTTTTCACCTCTCTAGCAAGCTTGAACTCATCCTCCACGTTGGCTTTTCTAACTTTCTCCCGGCATCTTGTGCTCCATCCTCTTTAATTTGAGCCCTGTTTACCTTTTGGGAGAAAGAAGACAAAGGCAAAGAAGGTGTTGAGCAGCTCTGCCTTTCCTCTGTCCTGTTAGTGTTTTGCCATGCCCTGTATGGAGTGTCCCTACTGTTTCCTTCTTTGTTTTTCTGAGGATATAACTCGGAAAGCCCTTCATAATTATTTTTCACCTCTCTAGCATGCTTGAACTCATCCTCCATGTTGGCTTTTCAAATATTCTCCCAGCATCCTGTGCTCCATCCTCTTTAAGTTAAGCCCTGTTTACCTTTTGGGAGAAAGAAGACCGAGGCAAAGAAGGTGTCGAGCAGCTCTGCTTTTCCTCTGTCCTGTTAGCGTTTTGCCATGTGCTGTATGGATTGGCCCTACAATTTCCTTCTTTGTTTTTCTGAGGATATAACTCAGAAAGCCCTTCTTAATAATTTTTCACCTTTCTAGCAAGCTTGAACTCATCCTCTACTTTGGCTTTTCTAACTTTCTCCCAGCAGCCTGCATTCCATCCTCTTTCATTCGAGCCCTGATTACCTTTTGGGAGAAAGAAGACCGAGGCAAAGAAGGTGTCGAGCAGCTCTGCCTTTCCTCTGTCCTGTTAGTGTTTTGCCATGCCCTGTATGGAGTGTCCCTACTGTTTCCTTCTTTGTTTTTCTGAGGATATAACTCGGAAAGCCCTTCATAATTATTTTTCACCTCTCTAGCATGCTTGAACTCATCCTCCATGTTGGCTTTTCAAATATTCTCCCAGCATCCTGTGCTCCATCCTCTTTAAGTTAAGCCCTGTTTACCTTTTGGGAGAAAGAAGACCGAGGCAAAGAAGGTGTCGAGCAGCTCTGCTTTTCCTCTGTCCTGTTAGCGTTTTGCCATGTGCTGTATGGATTGGCCCTACAATTTCCTTCTTTGTTTTTCTGAGGATATAACTCAGAAAGCCCTTCTTAATAATTTTTCACCTTTCTAGCAAGCTTGAACTCATCCTCTACTTTGGCTTTTCTAACTTTCTCCCAGCAGCCTGCATTCCATCCTCTTTCATTCGAGCCCTGATTACCTTTTGGGAGAAAGAAGACCGAGGCAAAGAAGGTGTCGAGCAGCTCTGCCTTTCCTCTGTCCTGTTAGTGTTTTGCCATGCCCTGTATGGAGTGTCCCTACTGTTTCCTTCTTTGTTTTTCTGAGGATATAACTCGGAAAGCCCTTCATAATTATTTTTCACCTCTCTAGCATGCTTGAACTCATCCTCCATGTTGGCTTTTCAAATATTCTCCCAGCATCCTGTGCTCCATCCTCTTTAAGTTAAGCCCTGTTTACCTTTTGGGAGAAAGAAGACCGAGGCAAAGAAGGTGTCGAGCAGCTCTGCTTTTCCTCTGTCCTGTTAGCGTTTTGCCATGTGCTGTATGGATTGGCCCTACAATTTCCTTCTTTGTTTTTCTGAGGATATAACTCAGAAAGCCCTTCTTAATAATTTTTCACCTTTCTAGCAAGCTTGAACTCATCCTCTACTTTGGCTTTTCTAACTTTCTCCCAGCAGCCTGCATTCCATCCTCTTTCATTCGAGCCCTGATTACCTTTTGGGAGAAAGAAGACCGAGGCAAAGAAGGTGTCGAGCAGCTCTGCCTTTCCTCTGTCCTGTTAGTGTTTTGCCATGCCCTGTATGGAGTGTCCCTACTGTTTCCTTCTTTGTTTTTCTGAGGATATAACTCGGAAAGCCCTTCATAATTATTTTTCACCTCTCTAGCATGCTTGAACTCATCCTCCATGTTGGCTTTTCAAATATTCTCCCAGCATCCTGTGCTCCATCCTCTTTAAGTTAAGCCCTGTTTACCTTTTGGGAGAAAGAAGACCGAGGCAAAGAAGGTGTCGAGCAGCTCTGCTTTTCCTCTGTCCTGTTAGCGTTTTGCCATGTGCTGTATGGATTGGCCCTACAATTTCCTTCTTTGTTTTTCTGAGGATATAACTCAGAAAGCCCTTCTTAATAATTTTTCACCTTTCTAGCAAGCTTGAACTCATCCTCTACTTTGGCTTTTCTAACTTTCTCCCAGCAGCCTGCATTCCATCCTCTTTCATTCGAGCCCTGATTACCTTTTGGGAGAAAGAAGACCGAGGCAAAGAAGGTGTCGAGCAGCTCTGCCTTTCCTCTGTCCTGTTAGTGTTTTGCCATGCCCTGTATGGAGTGTCCCTACTGTTTCCTTCTTTGTTTTTCTGAGGATATAACTCGGAAAGCCCTTCATAATTATTTTTCACCTCTCTAGCATGCTTGAACTCATCCTCCATGTTGGCTTTTCAAATATTCTCCCAGCATCCTGTGCTCCATCCTCTTTAAGTTAAGCCCTGTTTACCTTTTGGGAGAAAGAAGACCGAGGCAAAGAAGGTGTCGAACAGCTCTGCTTTTCCTCTGTCCTGTTAGCGTTTTGCCATGTGCTGTATGGATTGGCCCTACAATTTCCTTCTTTGTTTTTCTGAGGATATAACTCAGAAAGCCCTTCTTAATAATTTTTCACCTTTCTAGCAAGCTTGAACTCATCCTCTACTTTGGCTTTTCTAACTTTCTCCCAGCAGCCTGCATTCCATCCTCTTTCATTCGAGCCCTGATTACCTTTTGGGAGAAAGAAGACAGAGGCAAAGAAGGTGTCGAGCAGCTCTGCCTTTCCTCTGTCCTGTTAGTGTTTCGCCATGCCCTGTATGCAGTGTCCCTATAATTTCCTTCTTCTTTTCTCTGAGCATATAACTCAGAAAACCCGTCTTAATTGTTTTTCACTTCTCTAGCAAGCTTGAACTCATCCTCCACGTTGGCTTTTCTAACTTTCTCCCAGCATCTTGTGCTCCATCCTCTTTCATTTCAGCCCTGTTTACCTTTTGGGAGAAAGAAGACCGAGGCAAAGAAGGTGTTGAGTAGCTCTGCCTTTCCTCTGTCCTGTTAGTGTTTTGCCATGCCCTGTATGGAGTGGTCCTACTGTTTCCATCTTTGTTTTTCTGAGGATATAACTCAGAAAGCCCTTCGTAATTGTTTTTCACTTCTCTAGCAAGCTTGAACTCATCCTCCACGTTGGCTTTTCTAACTTTCTCCCAGCATCTTGTGCTCCACCCTCTTTAATTTGAGCCCTGTTTACCTTTTGCGAGAAAGAAGACCGAGGCAAAGAAGGTGTCGAGCAACTCTGCCTTTCCTCTGTCTCCTCTTAGCTTTTCGCCATGCCCTGTATGCATTGTCCCTTTCATTTCCTTCTTCATTTTTCTGAGGATATAACTCAGAAAGACCTTCTTAATTGTTTTTAATATCTCTAGCAAGCTTGAACTCATCCTCCACTTTGGCTTTTCTAGCTTTCTCTCGGCATCCTGTGCTCCATCCTCTTTCATTTGAGACCTGTTTACCTTTTGGGAGAAAGAAAACCGAGGCAAAGAAGGTGTCGAGCAGCTCTGCCTTTCCTTCTTCCTTTTTCTGAGCATAAAACTCAGACCTTCTTAATTGTTTTTAATCTCTCTTGCAAGCTTGAACTCATCCTCCACTTTGGCTTTTCTAACTTTGTCCCAGCATCCTCTTTAATTCGAGCCCTCTGTACCTTTTGGGAGAAAGAAGACCAAGGAAAAGAAGGTGTTGAGTAGATCCGTCTTTCCTCTGTCTCCTGTTAGCATTTCACCATGCCCTGTATGGAGTGGTCCTACCATTTCCATCTTTGTTTTTCGGAGGATATGACTCAGAAAGCCGTTCTTAATTATTTTTCACCTCTCTAGCAAGTTTGAACTCATCCTCCACATTGGCTTTTCTAACTTTCTCCCAGCATCCTGTTCTCCATCTTCTTTCATTTGAGCCCTGTTTACCTTTTGCGAGAAAGAAGACCGAGGCAAAGAAGGTGTCGAGCAGCTCTGCCTTTCCTCTGTCCTGTTAGTGTTTTGCCATGCCCTGTATGGAGTGGCCCAACTGTTTCCTTCTCTGTTCTTGTGCTCCGTCCTCTTTAAGTTGAGCTCTGTTTACCTTTTGGGAGAAAGAAGATTGAGGCAAAGAAGGTGTCGAGCAGCTCTGCCTTTCCTCTGTCCTGTTAGTGTTTGGCCATGCCCTGTATGGAGTGGCCCAACTGTTTCCTTCTCTGTTCTTGTGCTCCGTCCTCTTTAAGTTGAGCTCTGTTTACCTTTTGGGAGAAAGAAGATTGAGGCAAAGAAGGTGTCGAGCAGCTCTGCCTTTCCTCTGTCCTGTTAGTGTTTGGCCATGCTCTGTATGGAGTGGCCCTATTGTTTCCTTCTCTGTTCTTGTGCTCCGTCCTCTTTAAGTTGAGCTCCGTTTACCTTTTGGGAGAAAGAAGACCGAGGCAAAGAAGGTGTTGAGTAGCTCTGCCTTTCCTCTGTCCTGTTAGTGTTTGGCCATGCCCTGTATGGAGTGGCCCTACTGTTTCCTTCTCTGTTCTTGTGCTCCGTCCTCTTTAAGTTGAGCTCTGTTTACCTTTTGGGAGAAAGAAGACCGAGGCAAAGAAGGTGTCGAGCAGCTCTGCCTTTCCTCTGTCCTGTTAGTGTTTGGCCATGCCCTGTATGGAGTGGCCCAACTGTTTCCTTCTCTGTTCTTGTGCTCCGTCCTCTTTAAGTTGAGCTCTGTTTACCTTTTGGGAGAAAGAAGATTGAGGCAAAGAAGGTGTCGAGCAGCTCTGCCTTTCCTCTGTCCTGTTAGTGTTTGGCCATGCTCTGTATGGAGTGGCCCTATTGTTTCCTTCTCTGTTCTTGTGCTCCGTCCTCTTTAAGTTGAGCTCTGTTTACCTTTTGGGAGAAAGAAGACCGAGGCAAAGAAGGTGTCGAGCAGCTCTGCCTTTCCTCTGTCCTGTTAGTGTTTGGCCATGCCCTGTATGGAGTGGCCCAACTATTTCCTTCTCTGTTCTTGTGCTCCGTCCTCTTTAAGTTGAGCTCTTTTTACCTTTTGGGAGAAAGAAGATTGAGGCAAAGAAGGTGTCGAGCAGCTCTGCCTTTCCTCTGTCCTGTTAGTGTTTGGCCATGCTCTGTATGGAGTGGCCCTATTGTTTCCTTCTCTGTTCTTGTGCTCCGTCCTCTTTAAGTTGAGCTCCGTTTACCTTTTGGGAGAAAGAAGACCGAGGCAAAGAAGGTGTTGAGTAGCTCTGCCTTTCCTCTGTCCTGTTAGTGTTTGGCCATGCCCTGTATGGAGTGGCCCTAGTGTTTCCTTCTCTGTTCTTGTGCTCCGTCCTCTTTAAGTTGAGCTCTGTTTACCTTTTGGGAGAAAGAAGACCGAGGCAAAGAAGGTGTCGAGCAGCTCTGCCTTTCCTCTGTCCTGTTAGTATTTGGCCATGCCCTGTATGGAGTGGCCCTATTGTTTCCTTCTCTGTTCTTGTGCTCCGTCCTTTTTAAGTTGAGCTCTGTTTACCTTTTGGGAGAAAGAAGACCGAGGCAAAGAAGGTGTTGAGTAGCTCTGCCTTTCCTCTGTCCTGTTAGTGTTTGGCCATGCCCTGTATGGAGTGGCCCTACTGTTTCCTTCTCTGTTCTTGTGCTCCGTCCTCTTTAAGTTGAGCTCCGTTTACCTTTTGGGAGAAAGAAGGCCGAGGCAAAGAAGGTGTTGAGTAGCTCTGCCTTTCCTCTGTCCTGTTAGTGTTTGGCCATGCCCTGTATGGAGTGGCCCTACTGTTTCCTTCTCTGTTCTTGTGCTCCGTCCTCTTTAAGTTGAGCTCTGTTTACCTTTTGGGAGAAAGAAGACCGAGGCAAAGAAGGTGTCGAGCAGCTCTGCCTTTCCTCTGTCCTGTTAGTGTTTGGCCATGCTCTGTATGGAGTGGCCCTATTGTTTCCTTCTCTGTTCTTGTGCTCCGTCCTCTTTAAGTTGAGCTCTGTTTACCTTTTGGGAGAAAGAAGACCGAGGCAAAGAAGGTGTCGAGCAGCTCTGCCTTTCCTCTGTCCTGTTAGTGTTTGGCCATGCCCTGTATGGAGTGGCCCAACTGTTTCCTTCTCTGTTCTTGTGCTCCGTCCTCTTTAAGTTGAGCTCTGTTTACCTTTTGGGAGAAAGAAGATTGAGGCAAAGAAGGTGTCGAGCAGCTCTGCCTTTCCTCTGTCCTGTTAGTGTTTGGCCATGCTCTGTATGGAGTGGCCCTATTGTTTCCTTCTCTGTTCTTGTGCTCCGTCCTCTTTAAGTTGAGCTCTGTTTACCTTTTGGGAGAAAGAAGACCGAGGCAAAGAAGGTGTCGAGCAGCTCTGCCTTTCCTCTGTCCTGTTAGTGTTTGGCCATGCCCTGTATGGAGTGGCCCAACTGTTTCCTTCTCTGTTCTTGTGCTCCGTCCTCTTTAAGTTGAGCTCTGTTTACCTTTTGGGAGAAAGAAGATTGAGGCAAAGAAGGTGTCGAGCAGCTCTGCCTTTCCTCTGTCCTGTTAGTGTTTGGCCATGCTCTGTATGGAGTGGCCCTATTGTTTCCTTCTCTGTTCTTGTGCTCCGTCCTCTTTAAGTTGAGCTCCGTTTACCTTTTGGGAGAAAGAAGACCGAGGCAAAGAAGGTGTTGAGTAGCTCTGCCTTTCCTCTGTCCTGTTAGTGTTTGGCCATGCCCTGTATGGAGTGGCCCTACTGTTTCCTTCTCTGTTCTTGTGCTCCGTCCTCTTTAAGTTGAGCTCTGTTTACCTTTTGGGAGAAAGAAGACCGAGGCAAAGAAGGTGTCGAGCAGCTCTGCCTTTCCTCTGTCCTGTTAGTGTTTGGCCATGCCCTGTATGGAGTGGCCCAACTGTTTCCTTCTCTGTTCTTGTGCTCCGTCCTCTTTAAGTTGAGCTCTGTTTACCTTTTGGGAGAAAGAAGATTGAGGCAAAGAAGGTGTCGAGCAGCTCTGCCTTTCCTCTGTCCTGTTAGTGTTTGGCCATGCTCTGTATGGAGTGGCCCTATTGTTTCCTTCTCTGTTCTTGTGCTCCGTCCTCTTTAAGTTGAGCTCCGTTTACCTTTTGGGAGAAAGAAGACCGAGGCAAAGAAGGTGTTGAGTAGCTCTGCCTTTCCTCTGTCCTGTTAGTGTTTGGCCATGCCCTGTATGGAGTGGCCCTATTGTTTCCTTCTCTGTTCTTGTGCTCCGTCCTTTTTAAGTTGAGCTCTGTTTACCTTTTGGGAGAAAGAAGACCGAGGCAAAGAAGGTGTCGAGTAGCTCTGCCTTTCCTCTGTCCTGTTAGTGTTTTGCCATGCCCTGTATGGAGTGGCCCTACTGTTTCCTTCTCTGTTCTTGTGCTCCGTCCTCTTTAAGTTGAGCTCTGTTTACCTTTTGGGAGAAAGAAGATTGAGGCAAAGAAGGTGTCGAGCAGCTCTGCCTTTCCTCTGTCCTGTTAGTGTTTGGCCATGCTCTGTATGGAGTGGCCCTATTGTTTCCTTCTCTGTTCTTGTGCTCCGTCCTCTTTAAGTTGAGCTCTGTTTACCTTTTGGGAGAAAGAAGACCGAGGCAAAGAAGGTGTCGAGCAGCTCTGCCTTTCCTCTGTCCTGTTAGTGTTTGGCCATGCCCTGTATGGAGTGGCCCAACTGTTTCCTTCTCTGTTCTTGTGCTCCGTCCTCTTTAAGTTGAGCTCTGTTTACCTTTTGGGAGAAAGAAGATTGAGGCAAAGAAGGTGTCGAGCAGCTCTGCCTTTCCTCTGTCCTGTTAGTGTTTGGCCATGCTCTGTATGGAGTGGCCCTATTGTTTCCTTCTCTGTTCTTGTGCTCCGTCCTCTTTAAGTTGAGCTCCGTTTACCTTTTGGGAGAAAGAAGACCGAGGCAAAGAAGGTGTTGAGTAGCTCTGCCTTTCCTCTGTCCTGTTAGTGTTTGGCCATGCCCTGTATGGAGTGGCCCTACTGTTTCCTTCTCTGTTCTTGTGCTCCGTCCTCTTTAAGTTGAGCTCTGTTTACCTTTTGGGAGAAAGAAGACCGAGGCAAAGAAGGTGTCGAGCAGCTCTGCCTTTCCTCTGTCCTGTTAGTGTTTGGCCATGCCCTGTATGGAGTGGCCCAACTGTTTCCTTCTCTGTTCTTGTGCTCCGTCCTCTTTAAGTTGAGCTCTGTTTACCTTTTGGGAGAAAGAAGATTGAGGCAAAGAAGGTGTCGAGCAGCTCTGCCTTTCCTCTGTCCTGTTAGTGTTTGGCCATGCTCTGTATGGAGTGGCCCTATTGTTTCCTTCTCTGTTCTTGTGCTCCGTCCTCTTTAAGTTGAGCTCCGTTTACCTTTTGGGAGAAAGAAGACCGAGGCAAAGAAGGTGTTGAGTAGCTCTGCCTTTCCTCTGTCCTGTTAGTGTTTGGCCATGCCCTGTATGGAGTGGCCCTATTGTTTCCTTCTCTGTTCTTGTGCTCCGTCCTTTTTAAGTTGAGCTCTGTTTACCTTTTGGGAGAAAGAAGACCGAGGCAAAGAAGGTGTCGAGTAGCTCTGCCTTTCCTCTGTCCTGTTAGTGTTTTGCCATGCCCTGTATGGAGTGGCCCTACTGTTTCCTTCTCTGTTTTCGTGCTCCGTCCTCTTTAAGTTGAGCTCTGTTTACCTTTTGGGAGAAAGAAGACCGAGGCAAAGAAGGTGTCGAGCAGCTCTGCCTTTCCTCTGTCCTGTTAGTGTTTGGTCATGCTCTGTATGGAGTGGACCTAGTGTTTCCTTCTCTGTTCTTGTGCTCCGTCCTTTTTAAGTTGAGCTCTGTTTACCTTTTGGGAGAAAGAAGATTGAGGCAAAGAAGGTGTCGAGCAGCTCTGCCTTTCCTCTGTCCTGTTAGTATTTGGCCATGCCCTGTATGGAGTGGCCCTATTGTTTCCTTCTCTGTTCTTGTGCTCCGTCCTCTTTAAGTTGAGCTCCGTTTACCTTTTGGGAGAAAGAAGATTGAGGCAAAGAAGGTGTCGAGCAGCTCTGCCTTTCCTCTGTCCTGTTAGTGTTTGGCCATGCCCTGTATGGAGTGGCCCTATTGTTTCCTTCTCTGTTCTTGTGCTCCGTCCTCTTTAAGTTGAGCTCCGTTTACCTTTTGGGAGAAAGAAGATTGAGGCAAAGAAGGTGTCGAGCAGCTCTGCCTTTCCTCTGTCCTGTTAGTATTTGGCCATGCCCTGTATGGAGTGGCCCTATTGTTTCCTTCTCTGTTCTTGTGCTCCGTCCTCTTTAAGTTGAGCTCTGTTTACCTTTTGGGAGAAAGAAGATTGAGGCAAAGAAGGTGTCGAGCAGCTCTGCCTTTCCTCTGTCCTGTTAGTGTTTGGCCATGCCCTGTATGGAGTGGCCCTATTGTTTCCTTCTCTGTTCTTGTGCTCCGTCCTTTTTAAGTTGAGCTCTGTTTACCTTTTGGGAGAAAGAAGACCGAGGCAAAGAAGGTGTCGAGTAGCTCTGCCTTTCCTCTGTCCTGTTAGTGTTTTGCCATGCCCTGTATGGAGTGGCCCTACTGTTTCCTTCTCTGTTTTCGTGCTCCGTCCTCTTTAAGTTGAGCTCTGTTTACCTTTTGGGAGAAAGAAGACCGAGGCAAAGAAGGTGTCGAGCAGCTCTGCCTTTCCTCTGTCCTGTTAGTGTTTGGTCATGCTCTGTATGGAGTGGACCTAGTGTTTCCTTCTCTGTTCTTGTGCTCCATCTTCTTTAAGTTGAGCCCTGTTTTGAGAGAAAGAAGACCGAGGCAAAGAAGGTGTCGAGCAGCTCTGCCTTTCCTCTGTCCTGTTAGTGTTTGGTCATGCTCTGTATGGAGTGGCCCTACTGTTTCCTTCTCTATTCTTGTGCTCCATCTTCTTTAAGTTGAGCCCTGTTTTGAGAGAAAGAAGACCGAGGCAAAGAAGGTGTCGAGCAGCTCTGCCTTTCCTCTGTCCTGTTAGTGTTTTGCCATGCCCTGTATGGAGTGGCCCTATTGTTTCCTTCTGTTCTTGTGCTCCGTCCTCTTTAAGTTGAGCTCTGTTTACCTTTTGGGAGAAAGAAGACCGAGGCAAAGAAGGTGTCGAGCAGCTCTGCCTTTCCTCTGTCCTGTTAGTGTTTGGTCATGCTCTGTATGGAGTGGCCCTACTGTTTCCTTCTCTGTTCTTGTGCTCCATCTTCTTTAAGTTGAGCCCTGTTTTGAGAGAAAGAAGACCGAGGCAAAGAAGGTGTCGAGCAGCTCTGCCTTTCCTCTGTCCTGTTAGTGTTTTGCCATGCCCTGTATGGAGTGGCCCTATTGTTTCCTTCTGTTCTTGTGCTCCGTCCTCTTTAAGTTGAGCTCTGTTTACCTTTTGGGAGAAAGAAGACCGAGGCAAAGAAGGTGTCGAGCAGCTCTGCCTTTCCTCTGTCCTGTTAGTGTTTGGCCATGCCCTGTATGGAGTGGCTCTATTGTTTCCTTCTCTGTTCTTGTGCTCCGTCTTCTTTAAGTTGAGCTCTGTTTTGGGAGAAAGAAGACTGAGGCAAAGAAGGTGTCGAGCAGCTCTGCCTTTCCTCGGTCCTGTTAGTGTTTGGCCATGCCCTGTATGGAGTGGCCCTATTGTTTCCTTCCCTGTTCTTGTGCTCCGTCTTCTTTAAGTTGAGCTCTGTTTTGGGAGAAAGAAGACTGAGGCAAAGAAGGTGTCGAGCAGCTCTGCCTTTCCTCTGTCCTGTTAGTGTTTGGCCATGCCCTGTATGGAGTGGCCCTATTGTTTCCTTCCCTGTTCTTGTGCTCCGTCTTCTTTAAGTTGAGCTCTGTTTTGGGAGAAAGAAGACTGAGGCAAAGAAGGTGTCGAGCAGCTCTGCCTTTCCTCTGTCCTGTTAGTGTTTGGCCATGCCCTGTATGGAGTGGCCCTATTGTTTCCTTCTCTGTTCTTGTGCTCCGTCCTCTTTAAGTTGAGCTCTGTTTACCTTTTGGGAGAAAGAAGACCGAGGCAAAGAAGGTGTCGAGCAGCTCTGCCTTTCCTCGGTCCTGTTAGTGTTTGGCCATGCTCTGTATGGAGTGGCCCTATTGTTTCCTTCTCTGTTCTTGTGCTCCGTCCTCTTTAAGTTGAGCTCTGTTTACCTTTTGGGAGAAAGAAGACCGAGGCAAAGAAGGTGTCGAGCAGCTCTGCCTTTCCTCTGTCCTGTTAGTGTTTGGCCATGCCCTGTATGGAGTGGCCCAACTGTTTCCTTCTCTGTTCTTGTGCTCCGTCCTCTTTAAGTTGAGCTCTGTTTACCTTTTGGGAGAAAGAAGATTGAGGCAAAGAAGGTGTCGAGCAGCTCTGCCTTTCCTCTGTCCTGTTAGTGTTTGGCCATGCTCTGTATGGAGTGGCCCTATTGTTTCCTTCTCTGTTCTTGTGCTCCGTCCTCTTTAAGTTGAGCTCCGTTTACCTTTTGGGAGAAAGAAGACCGAGGCAAAGAAGGTGTTGAGTAGCTCTGCCTTTCCTCTGTCCTGTTAGTGTTTGGCCATGCCCTGTATGGAGTGGCCCTACTGTTTCCTTCTCTGTTCTTGTGCTCCGTCCTCTTTAAGTTGAGCTCTGTTTACCTTTTGGGAGAAAGAAGACCGAGGCAAAGAAGGTGTCGAGCAGCTCTGCCTTTCCTCTGTCCTGTTAGTGTTTGGCCATGCCCTGTATGGAGTGGCCCAACTGTTTCCTTCTCTGTTCTTGTGCTCCGTCCTCTTTAAGTTGAGCTCTGTTTACCTTTTGGGAGAAAGAAGATTGAGGCAAAGAAGGTGTCGAGCAGCTCTGCCTTTCCTCTGTCCTGTTAGTGTTTGGCCATGCTCTGTATGGAGTGGCCCTATTGTTTCCTTCTCTGTTCTTGTGCTCCGTCCTCTTTAAGTTGAGCTCCGTTTACCTTTTGGGAGAAAGAAGACCGAGGCAAAGAAGGTGTTGAGTAGCTCTGCCTTTCCTCTGTCCTGTTAGTGTTTGGCCATGCCCTGTATGGAGTGGCCCTATTGTTTCCTTCTCTGTTCTTGTGCTCCGTCCTTTTTAAGTTGAGCTCTGTTTACCTTTTGGGAGAAAGAAGACCGAGGCAAAGAAGGTGTCGAGTAGCTCTGCCTTTCCTCTGTCCTGTTAGTGTTTTGCCATGCCCTGTATGGAGTGGCCCTACTGTTTCCTTCTCTGTTTTCGTGCTCCGTCCTCTTTAAGTTGAGCTCTGTTTACCTTTTGGGAGAAAGAAGACCGAGGCAAAGAAGGTGTCGAGCAGCTCTGCCTTTCCTCTGTCCTGTTAGTGTTTGGTCATGCTCTGTATGGAGTGGACCTAGTGTTTCCTTCTCTGTTCTTGTGCTCCGTCCTTTTTAAGTTGAGCTCTGTTTACCTTTTGGGAGAAAGAAGATTGAGGCAAAGAAGGTGTCGAGCAGCTCTGCCTTTCCTCTGTCCTGTTAGTATTTGGCCATGCCCTGTATGGAGTGGCCCTATTGTTTCCTTCTCTGTTCTTGTGCTCCGTCCTCTTTAAGTTGAGCTCCGTTTACCTTTTGGGAGAAAGAAGATTGAGGCAAAGAAGGTGTCGAGCAGCTCTGCCTTTCCTCTGTCCTGTTAGTGTTTGGCCATGCCCTGTATGGAGTGGCCCTATTGTTTCCTTCTCTGTTCTTGTGCTCCGTCCTCTTTAAGTTGAGCTCCGTTTACCTTTTGGGAGAAAGAAGATTGAGGCAAAGAAGGTGTCGAGCAGCTCTGCCTTTCCTCTGTCCTGTTAGTATTTGGCCATGCCCTGTATGGAGTGGCCCTATTGTTTCCTTCTCTGTTCTTGTGCTCCGTCCTCTTTAAGTTGAGCTCTGTTTACCTTTTGGGAGAAAGAAGATTGAGGCAAAGAAGGTGTCGAGCAGCTCTGCCTTTCCTCTGTCCTGTTAGTGTTTGGCCATGCCCTGTATGGAGTGGCCCTATTGTTTCCTTCTCTGTTCTTGTGCTCCGTCCTTTTTAAGTTGAGCTCTGTTTACCTTTTGGGAGAAAGAAGACCGAGGCAAAGAAGGTGTCGAGTAGCTCTGCCTTTCCTCTGTCCTGTTAGTGTTTTGCCATGCCCTGTATGGAGTGGCCCTACTGTTTCCTTCTCTGTTTTCGTGCTCCGTCCTCTTTAAGTTGAGCTCTGTTTACCTTTTGGGAGAAAGAAGACCGAGGCAAAGAAGGTGTCGAGCAGCTCTGCCTTTCCTCTGTCCTGTTAGTGTTTGGTCATGCTCTGTATGGAGTGGACCTAGTGTTTCCTTCTCTGTTCTTGTGCTCCATCTTCTTTAAGTTGAGCCCTGTTTTGAGAGAAAGAAGACCGAGGCAAAGAAGGTGTCGAGCAGCTCTGCCTTTCCTCTGTCCTGTTAGTGTTTGGTCATGCTCTGTATGGAGTGGCCCTACTGTTTCCTTCTCTATTCTTGTGCTCCATCTTCTTTAAGTTGAGCCCTGTTTTGAGAGAAAGAAGACCGAGGCAAAGAAGGTGTCGAGCAGCTCTGCCTTTCCTCTGTCCTGTTAGTGTTTTGCCATGCCCTGTATGGAGTGGCCCTATTGTTTCCTTCTGTTCTTGTGCTCCGTCCTCTTTAAGTTGAGCTCTGTTTACCTTTTGGGAGAAAGAAGACCGAGGCAAAGAAGGTGTCGAGCAGCTCTGCCTTTCCTCTGTCCTGTTAGTGTTTGGTCATGCTCTGTATGGAGTGGCCCTACTGTTTCCTTCTCTGTTCTTGTGCTCCATCTTCTTTAAGTTGAGCCCTGTTTTGAGAGAAAGAAGACCGAGGCAAAGAAGGTGTCGAGCAGCTCTGCCTTTCCTCTGTCCTGTTAGTGTTTTGCCATGCCCTGTATGGAGTGGCCCTATTGTTTCCTTCTGTTCTTGTGCTCCGTCCTCTTTAAGTTGAGCTCTGTTTACCTTTTGGGAGAAAGAAGACCGAGGCAAAGAAGGTGTCGAGCAGCTCTGCCTTTCCTCTGTCCTGTTAGTGTTTGGCCATGCCCTGTATGGAGTGGCTCTATTGTTTCCTTCTCTGTTCTTGTGCTCCGTCTTCTTTAAGTTGAGCTCTGTTTTGGGAGAAAGAAGACTGAGGCAAAGAAGGTGTCGAGCAGCTCTGCCTTTCCTCGGTCCTGTTAGTGTTTGGCCATGCCCTGTATGGAGTGGCCCTATTGTTTCCTTCCCTGTTCTTGTGCTCCGTCTTCTTTAAGTTGAGCTCTGTTTTGGGAGAAAGAAGACTGAGGCAAAGAAGGTGTCGAGCAGCTCTGCCTTTCCTCTGTCCTGTTAGTGTTTGGCCATGCCCTGTATGGAGTGGCCCTATTGTTTCCTTCCCTGTTCTTGTGCTCCGTCTTCTTTAAGTTGAGCTCTGTTTTGGGAGAAAGAAGACTGAGGCAAAGAAGGTGTCGAGCAGCTCTGCCTTTCCTCTGTCCTGTTAGTGTTTGGCCATGCCCTGTATGGAGTGGCCCTATTGTTTCCTTCTCTGTTCTTGTGCTCCGTCCTCTTTAAGTTGAGCTCTGTTTACCTTTTGGGAGAAAGAAGACCGAGGCAAAGAAGGTGTCGAGCAGCTCTGCCTTTCCTCGGTCCTGTTAGTGTTTGGCCATGCCCTGTATGGAGTGGCCCTATTGTTTCCTTCTCTGTTCTTGTGCTCCGTCCTCTTTAAGTTGAGCTTTGTTTACCTTTTGGGAGAAAGAAGACCGAGGCAAAGAAGATGCTGAGCAGCTCTGCCTTTCCTCTGTCTCCTTTTAGCGTTTTGCCATTTCCTTCTTTGTTTTTCTGAGAATATAACTCAGAAAGCCCTTCTTAATTGTTTTTCACCTCTCTAGCAAGCTTGAGCCCATCCTCCACTTTGGGTTTTCTAACACCTCCATGTTCCATTATCCACGACACATTCTACCGGCCATGGATCTTGCACAGAAGTGGATTTTGCTCTGGGCCCCAAATCTTGCCTGCTCTTGTCTCCTCCTGGCCTCCTTCCAGCCACTTTCATTGGATGACCCTGAGCGATGATGGTTTGAGCGAGCCAGAATGGGAGGAAATGATTTACGAGGAGGCTCTGCGCCCTGTTTATCACTTCGCGAACCTCCCTCCCTCCCGCCCCGTCCCATCCTGTCTGCACAATCCTTCTGTTTTTCCCCCTCTTGTCTTCTTTCCAAAGCCAGAAAAATCCCGACCAGGGAAATCTCATGACCCTGGCGGTGGCACATCTCCAATTTTGGAATAATAACGCCAATGTTCAGCCGCTGTCTTTATGGGCGTCGGGCAGATTAGCCTGTCATGTTTACCACAAGGCAAACGGGAAGGAGGAGATTTGGACAGGTAAACGGAAGTCCTTCTCCGCCTGGCATTGTCATGAAAATCACTTTCGCGAGGCGTAGCCGCAGCTCAAAATAAGTTGTTTCAGGTGTTAAAAGCAAAAGCCAGCTCGGAATAAGTGCCAGGAGCGAAAAACGGGAATGCAAAGATCTACAGAAATGGGCAAGGTGGTTCAACGTGAATCTTGGCAAGGTCAGGATAAGTAGCCATGGAAGTGATCCCCAAGGGCCATCCAGTCTGACCCCATTTTGCCAAGCGGGAATGCACACATTTAATGGATTTTGATGGAAATTAGAAAGTGTGTAACCACAAAAAAGATCTTGAGGTCATCAACGTGAAAGGCACTGCAGATTGGCAATTGGGCAGCTTGATTAGCATTGAACGGACTTGCAGCTTCGGAGCCTGGCTGGTTGCTGCCTGGAGGAATCCTTTGTTGGGAGGTGTTAACTGTATGGAGTGGTCCTACCATTTCCATCTTTGTTTTTCTGAGATTAGCATTGAACGGCCTTGCAGCTTCAAAGCCTGGCTGGTTGCTGCCTGGGGGAATCGTTTGTTGGGAGGTGTTAACTGGCTCTGATTGATTCTAGCCTGGAATTCCCCTGCTTTTTTAGTATTGCCTGGAATTGTCTGGAATTTCCGACAAGACTCAAACAGGGCCAGTTAGTACCTCCCAACAAAGGATTCCCCCAGGCAGCAACCAGCCAAGCTCTGAAGCTGCAAGGCCATTCAATGCTAATCAAGGTGACCAATTGCCAGTCTGCAGTGCACATTGAACAGCCTTGCAGTTTTTATAGCCTGGCTGGTTGCTGCCTGGGGAATCCTTTGTTGGGAGTTATTAGTTGGCTCTGATTCTTGCCTAGAATTCCCTTGCTTGTTTGAGTGTTGCCTTCAATTGTCTGGAATTCCCAACAAGAATCAATCAGGGCCAGTTAACACCTCCCAACAAAGGATTCCCCCAGGCAGCAACCAGCCAAGCTCTGAAGCTGCAAGGCCATTCAATGCTAATCAAGGTGACCAATTGCCAGTCTGCAGTGCACATTGAACAGCCTTGCAGTTTCAAAGCATGGCTGGTTGCTGCATGGGGGAATCCTTTGTTGGGAGGTGTTAACTAGCTCTGATTGATTCTTGCTTGGAATTCCCCTGCTTTTTTTTTAGTATTGCCTGGAATTGTCTGAAATCCCCGACAAGAATCAATCAGGGCCAGTTAGCAACTCCCAACAAAGGATTCCCCCAGGCAGCAACCAGCCAGGCTTTGAAGCTGCAAGGCCATTCAGTGCTAATCAAGGTGGCCAATACCCAGTCTGCAGTGTGCATTGAATGGCCTTACAGCTTCAAAGCCTGGCTGGTTGCTGCATAGGGGAATCCTTTGTTGGGAGGTATTAGCTGGCTCTGGTTGATTCTTGTCTGGAATTCCCTTGCTTTTTTTGAATGTTGTCTGGAATTGTCTGGAATTCCCAACAAGAATCAATCATGGCCAGTTAACACCTCCCAACAAAGGATTCCCCCAGGCAGCAACCAGCCAAACTCTGAAGCTGCAAGGCCATTCAATGCTAATCAAAGTAACCAATTGAACAGCCTTGCAGTTTCAAAGCATGGTGGTTGCTGCCTAGGGAAATCCTTTGACGGAGGTGTTAACTGGCTCTGATTGATTCTTGCCTGGAATTCCTTTGCTTTTTTTGAGTGTTGCCTGGAATTGTCTGAAATCCCCGACAAGAATCAATCAGGGCCAGCTAACACCTCCCAACAAAGGATTCCCCAGGCAGCAACCAGCCAGGCTTTGAAGCTGCAAGGCCATTCAATGCTAATCAAGGTGGCCAATTACCAGTCTGCAGTGCGCATTGAACGGCCTTGCAGTTTCAAAGCATGGCTGGTTGCTGCCTGGGGGAATCCTTTGTTGGGAGGTGTTAGCTGGCTCTTTGATTCTTGCCTAGAATTCCCCTGCTTGTTTGTGTATTGCCTGGAATGTTCTGTAATTTCCGACAAGAATCAAACAGGGCCAGCTAACACCTCCTAACAAAGGATTCCCCCAGGCAGCAACCAGCCAGGCTTTGAAGCTGCAAGGCCGTTCAATGCTAATCCTCAGAAAAACAAAGATGGAAATGGTAGGACCACTCCATACAGTTAACACCTCCCAACAAGGGATTGCCCCAGGCAGCAACCAGCCAGGGTTTGAAGCTGCAAGGCCATTCAGTGCTAATCAAGCTGGCTAATTGCCAGTCTGCAGTGCCTTTCATGTTCCTTGATTTGTGTTTGGGCAAGGCTGTTGCTTTTTGGGGTCCCTATGTAGACTTATCCTCAGCTGCATGGTGTGCGGTAGACTCCTGCAGAGGGGAGAGGATCCCTCTTGACCTTTGCTGAATGGAGCATTGGTTGGATTTTCTTAGTGGGTCTAATCAGGACCAGCTAACATCTCCCAACAAAAGATGTTTAGAGTAACTTGTAGACCTTCTGAATGCGCACAGACAACATTGTCATCAGCATACTGGAGTTCTATAACAGATGTTGTTGTAACCTTGGTTTTGGCTTTTAGTCTGCTGAGGTTAAACAGCTTGCCATCTGTCTGATCAATGATTTCCGCTCCAGTGCTTCTGCAAAAATGTTTAGAGTAACTTGTAGATCTTCTGAATGCGCACAGACAACGTTGTCATCAGCATACTGGAGTTCTATAACAGATGTTGTAACCTTGGTTTTGGCTTTCAGTCTCCTGAGGTTAAACAGCTTGCCATCTGTCTGATCAATGATTTCCGCTCCAGTGCTTCTGCAAAGATGTTTAGAGTAATTTGTAGATCTTCTGAATGTGCACAGACGACGTTGTCATCAGCATACTGGAGTTCTATAACAGATGTTGTAACCTTGGTTTTGGCTTTCAGTCTCCTGAGGTTAAACAGCTTGCCATCTGTCTGATCAATGATTTCCGCTCCAGTGCTTCTGCAAAAATGTTTAGAGTAACTTGTAGATCTTCTGAATGTGCACAGACGACGTTGTCATTAGCATACTGGAGTTCTATAACATGTTGTTGTAACCTTGGTTTTGGCTTTCAGTCTCCTGAGGTTAAACAGCTTGCCATCTGTCTGATCAATGATTTCCGCTCCAGTGCTTCTGCAAAAATGTTTAGAGTAACTTGTAGATCTTCTGAATGTGCACAGACGACGTTGTCATTAGCATACTGGAGTTCTATAACATGTTGTTGTAACCTTGGTTTTGGCTTTCAGTCTGCTGAGGTTAAACAGCTTGCCATCTGTCTGATCAATTATTTCCGCTTCAGTGCTTCTGCAAAGATGTTTAGAGTAATTTGTAGATCTTCTGAATGAGCACAGACGACGTTGTCATCAGCATACTGGAGTTCTATAACATGTTGTTGTAACCTTGGTTTTGGCTTTCAGTCTGCTGGGGTTAAACAGCTTGCCATCTGTCTGATCAATGATTTCCGCTCCAGTGCTTCTGCAAAGATGTTTAGAGTAACTTGTAGATCTTCTGAATGTGCACAGACGACGTTGTCATCAGCATACTGGAGTTCTATAACATACTGGAGTTCTCTTTGGGAGCCATTGTTGTCCAAAACTGCTGCCATCACGTCATCATGGAGGAGCCTCAGCCTCTAACCCACTACTAAACACATAACAAAAGCTAGCATGCATGTGTTACCTGTTAAATTTTGCTTCTTTATTGCTCCCTTAAAGTATGCACATATCTCCACCTACTTTTAAGTTCTCTTCCAAGTCAGAAGTCAAATATTTGGAAGTTTGCCTCCCTCTTGGCTGTAAGAAAATGATAAATGGGTCTGTATTAAAATTGTGCATTTCTGCTTGGCAGGAATGGGTTGGACTTGATGGCCCTTGAGGGACCCCCAAAACTGCAGGATCCCATGATTTATATTGAATGCAATGAGAAGGGGGAACGCAATAATGCTCCGGAATGACAGGACTTGTCGTTTAGCCAAGGAGCGCTGGCCCTTTATCAAACTGCAACTCCCCGGAATGTCGTAGCCTTGAGCCTGTGGCCGATGAAGGGGTGTCAAATTGCATTAATTCAGTCTAGACCAGGCATGGCCCAACTTTGTCCCTCCAGGTGTTTTGGACTCCAACTCCCACAATTCAGAGGAAAATAATAAATGTAATAATAATAGAATAAAATAATAAATGTAATAATAATAGAGTAAAAATAATAAATGTAATAATAATAAAGAGTAATACAATAAGTGTAATTAGAGTAAAATAATAAATGTAATAATAAGAGAATAAAATAATAAAGGTAATAATAAATAAAGAAAATAATAAATGTAATAATAATAAATAGAGTGGGTTGTTGTAGGTTTTTCCGGGCTATATGGCCATGTTCTAGAGGCATTTTCTCCTGACGTTTCGCCTGCATCTATGGCAAGCATCCTCAGAGGTAGTGAGGTCTGTTGGAAGTAGGACAATGTGTTTATATATCTGTGGAATGACCGGGGTGGGACAAAGGACTCTTGTCTGCTGGAGCTAGGGGTGAATGTTTCAACTGACCACCTTGATTAGCATTTAATGGCTTGGAAGTGCCTAGGGGAATCTTTTGATGAGAGGTGATTTGATGTGCCTGATTGTTTACTCACTGTAGTTTTGCTGTTGTAATTTTTGAAAAAGTTAAATAGCCTCTGTGTATGTCTATATACGTTGTATGTCTAATTGGCATTGAATGTTTGCCATATATGTGTACATTGTAATCCGCCCTGAGTCCCCTGTGGGGTGAGAAGGGGGGGGAATATAAATGCTGTAAATAAATAAATAAAAATAAAACAATCAAGGACATCTAATCACCTCTCAACAAAAGATTTCCCTAGGCACTTCCAAGCCATTATATGCTAATCAAGGTGGTCAGTTGAAACATTCACACCTAGCTCCAGCAGACAAAAGTTGAACACTTCCCAAGCATCTAGGACTGTGTTATGTATTTTCGAATGATGCGCGCAGATCCAAGTCAGGTGGCCTTTTGCAGTTGGCAGATTGTGATTTTGTCAATGTTTATTGTTTCCAAATGCCGGTTGAGATCTTTTGGCACGGCACGCCAATGACCACTGGGACCACCTGTACTGGTTTATGCCAGAGCCTTTGCAGTTCGATTTTGAGGTCTTAATAGCGGCTGAGTTTTTCCTGTTTTTTATTATTATTATAATTATAATTATATTATTATTATTATTATTATTATTACATGTCTTGTATAGGTTGAGCATCCCTTATCCAAATAACAAAGGACAACAGTCCTTTGTCCCACCCTGGTCATTCCACAGATACATAAACCCATTTTCCTACTTCCAACAGACCTCACTACCTCTGAGGATGCTTGCCATAGATGTAGGCGAAATGTCAGGAGAGAATGCCTCTAGAACATGGCCATATAGCCCGGAAAAACCTACAACAACCCAGTGATTCCGGCCACGAAAGCCTTCGACAATACAATAAATAGGGTACAAGAATAAATGTAATAATAATAATAGAATAAAAAATAAAGTGAATAACGAATAGAGTAAAATAATAAATGTAATAATAATAAATAAATGTAATATTAATAAATAGAGTAAAATTAATAAATGTAATAATAACAATCATAGAATGAAATAATAAAGGTAATAATAATAGAGAAAAAATAATAAATGTAATAAGAGTAAAGTAACAAATGTAATAATAATAAAGAGTAAAATAATAAATGTAATAAGAGTAAAATAATAAATGTAATAATAAATAGAGTACAAGTATAAATGTAATAATAATAATAATAACAGAATAAAAAATAAAGGTAATAACAAATAGAGTAAAATAATAAATGTAACAATAATAAATAGAGAAAATAATACATGTAATAATAATAAATAGAGTAAAATTAATAAATGTAATAATAAAAATAATAGAATAAAATAATAAAGGCAATAATACATAGATAATACATAGAGTAAAATAATAAATGATAATAATAGAGTACAAGAATAAATGTAATAATAATAGAATAAAATAATAAAGCTAATAATAAATACAGAAAATAATCAATGTAATAGTAATAAATAGAGTAAAATTAATAATGTTATAATAATAAAGAGTAAAATAATAAATATTATAATAAATAGATAAAATAATCAATGTAATAGTAATAAATAGAGTAAAATTAATAAATGTTATAATAATAAAGAGTAAAATAATAGATCTAATAAAAGTAGTAATAATAATAAATAGAGTATAAGAATAAATGTAATAATAACAATAATAAAATAAAATAATAAAGGTAATAATTAGAGTAAAATAATAAATATAACAATAATGAATAGAGAAAACATTACTAATAAATAGAGTAAAATTAATAAATGTAATAACAGAGAAAATAATAAATGTAATAAAAATAATAATAGAGTAGAATAATGTAAATGTAATAATAATAATAATAGAGGAAATAATAAATGTAAATAACAACAACAAAAGGATCCCATTAGGCATGGGCCAACTTGGGCCCTCCAGGTGTTTTGGACTCCAACTCCCACAATTCCTAACAGCCGGTAGGCTGTTAGGAATTGTGGGAGTTGGAGTCCAAAACACCTGGAGGGCCCAAGTTGGCCCATGCCTGGTGTAGACGCGCCCCAGATTGACTTCAAATGAGGATTGCATACACCCCAAAGGGTTTGCAAAGAGAGGGAGGCCGCACCTCGGTCTGTCTGTGTTGCAGAGGGCTCCTTAATTAAACCCAGGGCTGGGTTCGCTGTTGGCTCGTTAAGGCCCTGCCTGTGGCTTAATTACAGGCCTCCGCATCCCGGCCCCATGGGCAGAGGGGGGCTCCGGGCGTTGGGGGGCTCGTAAACGAACCCTTAATGGCCCCCCTTGGAAAAGGGAACCTGCAGTAAAAAGGTCTCTCCCTGGGAAGGAATTCGGGAGGCGGGAATGGCACGCAACGACAAGCCGTTCTCCAAGCTGCACGTTGTCGTCGCACAACACAAAAACAATGGCGACTCACAATGCCCATATAATTTTTGAATTATTGTTGTTTGGGTAGTATAGTCTTCCCTATTCTTGACCCGCATCTTCTCCTGCAGTGAGGACATCAGCCCCTTCCTCTTGGCACGTTTCTCTCTTTCACCCTCCATTCGTTCCTCTTCAAATTCTGCAGCACTGCTGGTCACAGCTGACCTCCAGCTGGAGCGCTCAAGGGCCGGGGCTTCCCAGTTCTCGGTGTCTATGCCAGAGTTTTTAAGGTTGGATTTGACCCATCTTTAAACCTCTTTTCCTGTGCCTCTTCGAAATCTGCAGCACTGCTGGTCACAGCTGACCTCCAGCTGGAGCGCTCAAGGGCCGGGGCTTCCCAGTTCTCGGTGTCTATGGCAGAGTTTTTAAGGTTGGATTTGACCCATCTTTAAACCTCTTTTCCTGTGCCTCTTCGAAATCCGCAGCACTGCTGGTCTCAGCTGACCTCCAGCTGGAACGCTCAAGGGCCAGGGATTCCCAGTTCTCAGTGTCTATGGCAGAGTTTTTAAGGTTGGCTTTGAGCCCATCTTTCCATCTCTTTTCCTGTCCACCAACATTCTGTTTTCCGTTCTTGAGTTCGGAGTAGAGCAACTGCTTTGGGAGACGGTGGTTGGGCATCCGGACAACGTGGCCGATCCAGCGGAGTTGATGGCGGAGGACCATCGCTTCAGTGCCAGTAGTCTTTGCTTCTTCCAGCACGCTGACATTTGTCCGCTTGTCTTCTCAAGAGATTTGTAGGATTTTCCGGAGGCAACACTGATGGAATTGTTCCAGGAGTTGCATGTGACATCTGTAGACAGTCCACGTTTCTCAGGCGTGTAATGGTTGGGAGGACAATGGCTTTATAAACAAGCCCCTTGGTCTCCCTACGGATGTCCCGGTTCTCAAACACTCTCAGCTTCTTTCAGAAAAATGCTGCACTTGCAGAGCTCAGGCAGTGTTGTATTTCAGTCTCAGTGCTGATGTCTGTAGACAGTCCACGTTTCGCAGGCATATAGCAGGGTTGGGAGGACAATAGCTTTATAGACAAGCACCTTCGTATCCCTACGGATGTCCCGGTCCTCAAACACTCTCTGCTTCATTCGGAAACATGCTGCACTCGCAGAGCTCAGGCGGTGTTGTATTTCAGTCTCAGTGTTGACATCTGTAGACTGTCCACGTCTCACAGGCATATAGCAGGGTTGGGAGGACAATAGCTGTATAAACAAGCCCCTTGGTCTCCCTATGGATGTCCCAGTCCTCAAACACTCTGCTTCAATCCGGAAATTGCTGCATTTGCAGAGCTCAGGCAGTGTTGTATTTCAGTCTCAGTGTTGACGTCTGTAGACAGTCCACGTTTCGCAGGCGTGTAACAGGGTTGGGAGGACAAGGGCTTTATAAACATGCCCCTTGGTCTCCCTACGGATGTCTCGGTCCTCAAACACTTTCTGCTTCATTCGGAGAAATGCTGCACTCGCAGAGCTCAGGCGGTGTTGTATTTCACTCTCAATGTTGACATCTGTAGACAGTCCACGTTTTGCAGGCGTGTAACAGGAGTGGGAGGACAATAGCTTTATAAACAAGCCCCTTGGTATCCCTACGGATGTCCCGGTCCTCAAACACTCTCTGCTTCATTCAGAAAAATGCTGCACTTGCAGAGCTCAGGCGGTGTTGTATTTCAGTGTCAATGTTGACTTTGGTGGAGAGGCGGCTGCCAAGGGAGCGGAAATGGTCAACGTTTTCTAATGTTACCCCATTCAGCTGTATCTCTGGCATTGGAGAGGGGTTGGCTGGTGACTGCTGGAAGAGCATTTTGGTTTTCTCAATGTTCAATGACAGGCCGAGCTTCTCGTATGCATCTGTGAAGGTGTTGAGAATGGCTTGTGTTTAGAGTGGCTTCTGAATGCGCACAGATGACATTGTCATCAGCATATTAGAGTTCTATAACAGATGCTTGGAATTGGCCAATGACTGCTGGAAGAGCACTTTGGTTTTCTCGATGTTCAATGACAGGCCGAGCTTCTCGTATGCATCTGCGAAGGTGTTTAGAGTGGCTTGTAGGTCTTCTTCTGAATGCGCACAGATGACGTTGTCATCAGCATATTGGAGTTCTATAATAGATGTTGTAACCTTGGTTTGGGCTTTCAGTCTGTTGAGGTTAAATAGCTTGCCATCTGTTCAATAGATGATCAAGGGGGGTATCTCCCTCTACGCTCCGCCTCATAGTTTAAGATCCACCAGGGAGGCTGTGCTCTTGGTACCACTGGCCTCACAAATGCATCTGGTAGGGACGAAGGACAGGGCCTTCTCGGTGGTGACTCCCCACTTGTGAAATTCGCTCCCCAGCAAGATTAGATCGGCGTCCTCCCTCCTTTCCTTTAGGAAAAAACTGAAATTGTGGTTTTGGAACCAGGCCTTTGGAACAAAAACAATGGCGACTCATAATGCCCATATAAACAGAAGCACCGACTCAGTCCTGGATTTCAATATGAGGCTGAGAGAGTGTGACTTGCCCAGTGAGTTTACCTGATTAAGCAGATTCCTAATCCACTTCACCAGGAGATCACAGATTCAAGAGTCTCAGCTATGGATGGTCCTCAGCAAGTCACACTCTCTCAGCCTCAAAGGAAGGCAGCAGAGGTCAACCTCCCTCTGAAGAAACTTTGCCCATCGGAAGCAGGCGCCATTCCTTAACAGAATGGCGTCTTGAGGGAATTGAGAGTTGTGTGAGGGAAGCTCGAGGAGATTTTGAGGCCCAAAACCATGAGAGGAAACTGTCAAGAAGACAGAATGGCATCTGAGGGAAGAGAGTTGTGCGAGGGAATTGTGAAGGACATATACATTGTGTGTGAGGGAATAGTATGGCACACAAAGTAGTGTGTGGAGATTGTAAGGCACACAAAGCAATGAGAGGGAACTGTGAAGAAGCCAGAGAACAGCATCTTGAAGGAATTGAGACAGTTGTGTGAGGGAAGCGTGAAGAGATTTTGAGGCCCAAAACTATGAGAGGAAACTGTCAAGAAGAAAGGATGGTGTCTAATGGAAGAGAGGAATTGTGAAGGACATACACATTGTGTGTGAGGGAATAGTATGGCACACAAAGTAGTGTGTGGAGATTGTGAGGCACACAAAGCAATGAGAGGGAACTGTGAAGAAGGCAGAGAACGGCATCTTGAAGGAATCGAGACAGTTGTGTGAGGGAAGCGTGAAGAGATTTTGAGGCCCAAAACTATGAGAGGAAACTGTCAAGAAGAAAGGATGGTGTCTAATGGAAGAGAGGAATTGTGAAGGACATACACATTGTGTGTGAGGGAATAGTATGGCACACAAAGTAGTGTGTGGAGATTGTGAGGCACACAAAGCAATGAGAGGGAACTGTGAAGAAGGCAGAGAACGGCATCTTGAAGGAATCGAGACAGTTGTGTGAGGGAAGCGTGAAGAGATTTTGAGGCCCAAAACTATGAGAGGAAACTGTCAAGAAGAAAGGATGGTGTCTAATGGAAGAGAGGAATTGTGAAGGACATACACATTGTGTGTGAGGGAATAGTATGGCACACAAAGTAGTGTGTGGAGATTGTGAGGCACACAAAGCAATGAGAGGGAACTGTGAAGAAGGCAGAGAACGGCATCTTGAAGGAATCGAGACAGTTGTGTGAGGGAAGCGTGAAGAGATTTTGAGGCCCAAAACTATGAGAGGAAACTGTCAAGAAGAAAGGATGGTGTCTAATGGAAGAGAGGAATTGTGAAGGACATACACATTGTGTGTGAGGGAATAGTATGGCACACAAAGTAGTGTGTGGAGATTGTGAGGCACACAAAGCAATGAGAGGGAACTGTGAAGAAGGCAGAGAACGGCATCTTGAAGGAATCGAGACAGTTGTGTGAGGGAAGCGTGAAGAGATTTTGAGGCCCAAAACTATGAGAGGAAACTGTCAAGAAGAAAGGATGGTGTCTAATGGAAGAGAGGAATTGTGAAGGACATACACATTGTGTGTGAGGGAATAGTATGGCACACAAAGTAGTGTGTGGAGATTGTGAGGCACACAAAGCAATGAGAGGGAACTGTGAAGAAGGCAGAGAACGGCATCTTGAAGGAATCGAGACAGTTGTGTGAGGGAAGCGTGAAGAGATTTTGAGGCCCAAAACTATGAGAGGAAACTGTCAAGAAGAAAGGATGGTGTCTAATGGAAGAGAGGAATTGTGAAGGACATACACATTGTGTGTGAGGGAATAGTATGGCACACAAAGTAGTGTGTGGAGATTGTGAGGCACACAAAGCAATGAGAGGGAACTGTGAAGAAAGCAGAGAACGGCATCTTGAAGGAATCGAGACAGTTGTGTGAGGGTATTGTGAAGGACATACACATTGTGTGTGTGGGAATACTATGGCACACAAAGTAGTGTGTGGAGATTGTGAGGCACACAGCAATTAGAGGGAACTATGAAGAAGGCAGAGAATGACATCTTGAGGGAATAGACAGAGGTACTCCTGGTCAGTCGTAAGACCGAACAGGGTACGGGGTTACAGCCTGTGCTGGACGGGGTCACACTCCCCCTAAAAGCTCAGGTTCGCAGTTTGGGTGTGACCCTGGATTCATCGCTGAGCCTGGAACCCCAGGTCTCAGCGGTGGTCAGGGGAGCTTTCGCACAATTAAAACTTGTGCGCCAGCTGCGTCCGTACCTTGGGAGGGCTGACTTGGCCACAGAAGTACACGCTTTGGTTACATCCCGCTTAGATTACTGCAACGCTCTCTACGTGGGGTTGCCTTTGAAGACTGCCCGGAAGCTGCAGCAAGTCCAACGCGCGGCAGCCAGACTACTAACGGGGGCTGGGTACAGGGAGCACACCACTCCGCTGTTACGCCAGCTCCACTGGCTGCCAATTAGCTTCCGAGCACCATTCAAAGTGCTGGTGTTGACCTATAAAGCCCTAAACGACTCCGGCCCTGTTTACCTCTCCGAACGTATTCTCCCCTATGAACCATCAAGAGTACTAAGATCATCTGGAGAGGCCCTGCTCTCGGTCCCACCAGCCTCGCAAGCGCGCCTGGTGGGAATGAGGGACAGGGCCTTCTCGGTGGTGGCCCCACGACTCTGGAACTCTCTCCCCCTGGAGGCCAGAACTGCCCCATCCATCCTAACATTTAGGAAACAGGTGAAGACGTGGCTGTGGAGTCAGGCCTTCGAGGAATGAGACAACACCATAGGACTCTGGATGGAAGTGGATATAGATCCATCTTATTAGGACGACTGACCACTGTAGTTTTATATTTAGTGTTTTTAAAGTTGTTTTGTAATTTGTGATATATGATATTTTAATGAATGTATATGTTTTTATGGCTGTAAACCGGGCTGAGTCCCTCGACGAGGTTGAGAAGCTTGGTATACAAAACTGTGAAATAAATAAATAAATAAAATAAATCTTGAGGGAATCGAGAGAGTTGTGTGAGGGTATTGTGAAGTACATATACATTATGTGTGAGGGAATAGTATGGCACACAAAGTAGTGTGTGCAGATTGTAAGGCACACAAAGCATTGAGACGGAACTGTGAAGAAGGCAGAGAATGGCATCTTGAAGGAATTGAGAGATCAAGAGTTGTGTGAGGGAATTGTGAAGGACACACACACGTGTGTGAGGGAATAGTGCGGCGTACAAAGCTGTGTGTGGAGATTGTGAAGCAGACAAAGCTATGAGAAGGAACAATGAAGAAAGCAGAAAATGGCATCTTGAAGGAATCGAGAGAGATTGTGAGGGAAGCGTGAAGAGATTTTGAGGCCCAAAAGTATGAGAGGAAACTGTCAAGAAGAAAGGAGGGCTTCCAAGGAAAGAGTTGTGCGAGGGAATTGTGAAGGACACATACATTGTTTGTGAGAGAATTGTGTGGCACACAGAGTTGTGTGTGGAGATTTCGAGGCACACAAAGCATTGAGAGGGAACTGTGAAGAAGGTAGAGAATGGCATCTTGAGGGAATCGAGAGAGTTACGTGAGGGAAGTGTGAGGAGATTTTGAGGCCCAAAACTATGAGAGGAAACTGTCAAGAAGAAAGGATGGCATCCGAGGAAAGAGTTGTGTGAGGGAATTGTGAAGGACACATACATTGTGAGGGAATTGTGTGGCACACAAAGTTGTGTGTGGAGATTTCGAGGCACACAAAGCAATGAGAGGGAATTGTGAAGGAGGCGGAGAATGTCATCTTGACGGAATCGAGAGAGTTACGTGAGGGAAGTGTGAGGAGATTTTGAGGCCCAAAACTATGAGAGGAAATTCAAGAAGAAAGGATGGCTTCCAAGGGAAGAGAGTTGTGCGAGGCAATTGTGAGGCAATTATGAGAAAGAACTAACAGGCCATTGTGTGTGAGGGGGATTGTGAAGCACATAGAGTTATGACAGGAAACTATGAAGTGAAAAGCAAAAAAAAAAAAATCCCCCCCCCCCCCCGGGGCATCGCAACCGGCTTGGCGTCACCCTATAATTACATATGTTCCCTTGTGTTGCACATGCACACACACACACACACACCACCCTGGGGTGTTGCCCCACCCCTTCCACTTTTTTTTAATCCGACATGTTCGCTTGTGTTTTTAATTTCCTCTTTGCTTTATC
The DNA here is from genome assembly GCF_037176765.1 of Anolis sagrei. Classification (NCBI taxonomy): domain Eukaryota; kingdom Metazoa; phylum Chordata; class Lepidosauria; order Squamata; family Anolidae; genus Anolis; species Anolis sagrei. Next base: position 3,029,266 of record NC_090026.1, read on the forward strand.
TTGTCTGGGGCCTGGAGGGAACGGCAACCCGGTGGGAAGACGGGCCAAGAGATGGATCTCTCTTCTCTTTGGAGGACCTCCTTACCTCTTCATAGAATCATAGACTCCAAGAGTTGGAAGAGACCTCCTGGGCCATCCAGTCCAACCCCATTCTGCCAAGAAGCAGGAATATTGCATTCCAATCACCCCTGACAGATGGCCATCCAGCCTCTGTTTAAAAGCTTCCAAAGAAGGAGCCTCCACCACACTCCGGGGCAGAGAGTTCCACTGCTGAACGGCTCTCACAGTCAGGAAGTTCTTCCTCGTGTTCAGATGGAATCTCCTCTCTTGTAGTTTGAAGCCATTCTTCCATTGCGTCCTAGTCTCCAGGGAAGCAGAAAAGAAGCTTGCTCCCTCCTCCTCCCTGTGGCTTCCTCTCACATATTTATACATGGCTCTCATCATATCCCCTCTCAGCCTTCTCTTCTTCAGGCTAAACATGCCCAGCTCCTTAAGCCGCTCCTCATAGGGCTTGTTCTCCAGACCCTTGATCATTTTAGTCGCCCTCCTCTGGACACATTCCAGGTTGTCAACATCTCTCTTGAATTGTGATGCCCAGAATTGGACACAATATTCCAGGTGTGGTCTAACCAAAGCGGAATAGAGCATGGGGAGCATGACTTCCCTAGATCCAGACACTAGATTCCTCTTGATGCAGGCCAAAATCCCATTGGCTTTTTTTGCCGCCACATCACATTCCTGGCTCATGTTTAACTTGTTGTCCACGAGGACTCCAAGATCTTTTTCACACGTACTGCTCTCGAGCCAGGCATTGTCCCCCATTTTGTATCTTTGCATTTCGTTTTTCCTGCCTAAGTGGAGTATCTTGCATTTGTCCCCGTTGAACTTCATTTTGTTAGTCTTACTCGTTCGAAGCCATTGTGGGTATTTGGGGGCGCAATAGGAGAGGAAAGGGGTGCCATTTGGAAGACGGGGAGCCAATCAGAACCAGGCTTTGGAATTCTAGAGTTGCAAGAGACCCATTTCGTCGAACCCCCTGACATGCAAGAAAAGCACAACGTACCCATGACCGAGGCCCTGTCCAAAAAGTTGCCCATTAGGAAGGTTCAGAAGCACTGCAATACATAGTAATCTATATTACGAATGCCGTGACCCCTTAATCCTGTTCCTCCTGTTGTGTTGACCCCCAACCATAACATTATTTTTGTTGGGTTGTTGTAGGTTTTTTTCGGGCTATATGGCCATGTTCTAGAGGCATTCTCTCCTGACGTTTCGCCTGCATCTATGGCAAGCATCCTCAGAGGTAGTGAGGTCTGTTGGAACTAGGAAAAAGGGTGGAATGACCAGGGTGGGACAAAGAACTCTTGTCTGCTGGAGCTAGGGGGGTGAATGTTTCAACTGACCACCTTGATTAGCATTTGATGGCCTGGCAGTGCCTGGGGCAATCTTTTGTTGAGAGGTGATTAGATGTCCCTGATTGTTTCCTCTCTGGGTTGTTGTAGGTTTTGGGGGGCTATATGGCCATGGTCTAGAGGCATTCTCTCCTGATGTTTCGCCTGCATCTATGGCAAGCATCCTCTGAGGTAGTGAGGTCTGTTGGAACTAGGAAAATGGGATTTATATATCTGTGGAATGACCAGGGTGGGACAAAGAACTCTTGTCTGCTGGAGCTAGGGGGTGAATGTTTCAACTGACCACCTTGATTAGCATTTGATGGCCTGACAGTGCCTAGCTCCAACAGACAAGAGTCCTTTGTCCCACCCTGGTCATTCCACAGATATATAAACCCTTTCCCTAGTTCCAACAGACCTCACTACCTCTGAGGACGCTTGCCATAGATGTAGGCGAAACGTCAGGAGAGAATGCCTCTAGAACATGGCCATATAGCCCGAAAAAACCTACAACAACCCAAATGATTCCGGCTATGAAAGCCTTCGATGATACATTATTTTTGTTGCTACTTCCTAACTGCAATTTTGTAACTGTTATGAATCGGAATGTAAATATCTGATATGCAGGATGTATTTTCATTCACTGGACCAAACTGGGCACAAATACCCAATATACCCAAATAGAGTTAGGCGGCGGGATTAATTTTGTCATTTGGGAGTTGTAGTTGTTGGGATTTATAGTTCACCTACAATCAAAGAGCATTCTGGACTCCACGAATGATGGAATTGAACCAAACTTGGCTCACAGAACTCCCACAAGCCAACAGAAAATAATGGAGGGGTTTGCTGGATATCGAGGGCACCTCAAGAGTGCCCTCGGGGATTGGCGCTATACGCAAATGCGTATCTTGCCTATTGCTTCGGCCGCCCCTGGTGGGTATTTACCTTGAGTTTGGGAATTGTAGTTCATCTACATCCGGAGAGCACTCTGGACTCAAACAATGACGGATCTGGGAAAAACTTGGCATAAATACTCAATATGCCCAAATGTGAACACCAGTGGAGTGTAGGGAAAACAGACCTTGACATCTGGGAGTTGTCGTTGCTGGGATTTATAGTTCACCTACAATCAAAGTGCATTCAGAACTCCACCAACAATGGAGTTGAACCAAACTTGGTACACAGAACTCCCATGACCAACAGAAAATACTGGAAGGGTTTGTTGGGCATTGATCTTGTGTTTTGGAGTTGTAGTTCATCTACATCCAGAGAGCACTGTGGACTCAATCAATGATGGATCTGGACCAGACTTGGCATGAATACTCAATATGCCCAAATGTGAACACCGGTGGAGTCTAGAGAAAACAGACCTTGACATCTGGGAGTTGTCGTTGCTGGGATTTATAGTTCACCTACAATCAAAGAGCATTCTGAACCCCACCTACGATAGAATTGGGCCAAACTTCCCACACAGAACCCCAATAGCAACCAAAAATACTGTTTTCTGATGGTTTTTGGCAACCCCTCTGACACCCCCTAGTGACCCCCAGGTTGAGAAACACTGGTGTATTGAATTTGAGTTACTTTTGCAAGCGTTGGAAATAATTTATGTACGGGACACATGAACATTTCAGGTCATTTCCAACCTATGGTGACCTTACAATAGATTTTTTTCTTAGGGCTGAAAGTGTGTGATTTGCAATAGTGAGTATGAATTTGAACCTAGATCTCCAGATCATAGAGCAATGCTCAAAGTAGGTTGGCTCTTTGCACTTGCGCATACATGTCTTAAACCTTTTCCTAGGATGCATGGAGGGGACAGATATTGCTCCAAATTGGGGAGAGGGAGGCTATTAAATCCAGGTGTGTGAGTTTTCATAGAATCATAGAATCAAAGAGTTGGAAGAGACCTCATGGGCCATCCAGTCCAACCCCATTCTGCCAAGAAGCAGGGATATTGCATTCAAATCACCCCTGACAGATGGCCATCCAGCCCCTGTTTAAAAGCCTCCAAAGAAGGAGCCTCCACCACACTCCGGGGCAGAGAGTTCCACTACTGAACGGCTCTCACAGTCAGGAAGTTCTTCCTAATGTTCAGATTTTGTGCAAGATTTCCTGAGAGCATTTAGAGCCGATTGAGGAGGCGGGGGGAGCGTTGGCAAGGACGTGGCAGCGCAGGGGGCTCTCGTTCAGGCCATGGGAGTTGGTTTCCTGGCTTTGGGCGGCGGTCCCGGTGGGGGTGGCCGTGCCGGGAAATGACGCCAGTCCTGCTCTTTATAAATATTCCACCGCCCCTTTGACCCCTTTGGAAACACTGGCGTAGTTCCCAGGATCCAAGCAGAGGGAACAAATGGAGTGTTCCTCTTTGGGGTGGACTACAACTCCCAGAATCCACCATAAGTAGTGGGGACCCTGTGACTGCCATGGCTCAAAGCTGTGGAATCCTGGCAGTTGTAGTTTTGGATGAAGAGATCCAGGTTGGAAGGCAAACTAGAACTTCCAGAGCCTTTTTGGACTGTCCCTCCCAGTATCCCCCATCCAGAGCTGACATTCCCAATACATATAGCCAGTCCCCGAGTTACGAAGGTTTGTTCTTAAGTTGAGTTTGCATGTAAGTTGGAATAGTTAAGTTTTTTCTTAAATGTAACTCCAGCCATGTATGTGTGTGTGTGTCTACACACACACACACACATAACATGGCTAGAGTTACATTTATCTATATAAATAAAAAAATGTAATGTTCGTTTGTGGGATTAACATAACTCAAAAACTGCTGGACAAATTGAACACTGGTGGAGTTTGGGGAAAATAGACCTTGGCATTTGAGAGTTGTAGTTGCTGGGATTTATAGTTCACCTACAATCAAAGAGCATTCTGAACCTCACCAACGATAGAATTGGTCACAAGACACCTACTAACCCAAGGAGTGACCATCACTCAAAAAATTTGATTTCGTCATTTGGGAGTTGTAGTTGCTGGGATTTATAGTTCACCTACAATCAAAGAGCATTCTGAACTCCATTAATGATGGAATTGGACCAAACGTGGCACACAGGACTCCTATGACCAACAGAAAACACTAGAACGGTTTGGTGGACATTGATCTTTAGTTTGGGAGTTGTAGTTCACCTACCTCCAGAGCTTGACATTTGGGAGTGGTAGTTGCTGGGATTTATAGTTCACCCTCAATCAAAGAGCATTCTGAACTCTACCAATGATGGAATTGAACCAAACTTGGCGCTCCCATGACCAAGAGAAAAGGGTTTGGTGGGCTTGGTGGGCATTGGCCTTGAGCTTTGGAGTTGTAGTTCACCTGCATCCAGAGCTTGACATTTGGGAGTGGTAGTTGCTGGGATTTATAGTTCACCCTCAATCAAAGAGCATTCTGAACTCTACCAATGATGGAATTGAACCAAACTTGGCGCTCCCATGACCAAGAGAAAAGGGTTTGGTGGGCTTGGTGGGCATTGGCCTTGAGCTTTGGAGTTGTAGTTCACCTGCATCCAGAGCTTGACATTTGGGAGTGGTAGTTGCTGGGATTTATAGTTCACCCTCAATCAAAGAGCATTCTGAACTCTACCAATGATGGAATTGAACCAAACTTGGCGCTCCCATGACCAAGAGAAAAGGGTTTGGTGGGCTTGGTGGGCATTGGCCTTGAGCTTTGGAGTTGTAGTTCACCTGCATCCAGAGAGCACTGTGGACTCAAACAATGATGGATCTGGATCAAACTTGGTGTGAATCTTCCATATGCCCAAATATGTATACAGGTTCAGTTTGGGGGAAATAGACTTTGACATTTGGGAGTTGTAGTTACTGGGATTTATAGTTCACCTACAATCAAAGAGCATTCTGAACCCCACCAACGACAGAATTGGGGCAAACTTTCCACACTGAACCCCCATGACCAACAGAAAATACTTAAGGCCAACCAGTCCAACTTCCTTCACCAGGGCAAGAAAACGTAAACAAACCCCTCCCGACAAAGAGCCATCCAACCATAGATAGAGATAGATATGATTCACACACACAGAGAGATATAGTATTTGAAAGGGACCCCTAAAGAAGGACAAAAATATGTTCCAGAGAAGGCAAACCAGACAATCTCTACATCAACATTGACAAAGAAGCAACAAGAAGTATTGTTTATTCGCAAGCATAAAGAAATTCCATATATTAGAAACTTTATTTTATTTATTTTCAAGATCACCGGACTGGGCCACAGCATCGCGTGGCAGGGGACAGCTAGTATTTTAATATTTTTAGTAGGGAGTGAGGACTGGAATCCCGTTGGAGGCGTAAGCGCCTCGAGGAAAGGCAGAAAAGAAGTTATTATCATTATTAGTGGATTTATGTGGGCCATTTTGAGCCTTGAATAAATATAATAATGTTGATGGTGGCGGTGATGACAATGTTTGCAGGACTTAGAAAGAATTGGACAGCCTCATAACATCTGAAACGGTTAGCTTTGGGTCTTCCAACTCTTCCCTCTCTCTTCTTTCTCCCTTTTAGAAAGCCTCATGAACACCAAGCTGGAAACGGCGGACCTGCGGTGGACTACGTATCCCCCAGACGGCCAGGTAAGGAGTCGTTCCAGAAAGACCCTTTTTGAGTTGTGGGTCTGGAAAGGTCACCTGTGGCTGCTTATAATATTTTGTGGCAATCCTCTGGCCAACATTAGTGCCTTGTGTTGGAGCCAGGTGGGTATTTTGGTATGCCTGGAGGGAGGTAGATTGGGACTAAAATGATCAAGGGTCTGGAGAACAAGCCCTATGAGGAGCGGCTGAAAGAGCTGGGCATGATCAGCCTTCAGAAGAGAAGGCTGAGAAGAGACATGATGAGAGTCATGTATAAATATGTGTGGGGAAGTCCTAGGGAGAAGGGAGCAAACTTGTTGATAGTGGAGGACCATCGCTTCAATGCTGGTGGTCTTTGCTTCTTCCAGCACACTGACGTTTGTCCGCCTGTCTTCCCAAGAGGATTTTCAGGATTTTCCGGAGGCAGCACTGATGGAATCGTCCCAGGAGTTGCATGTGACGCCTGTAGACAGTCCACATTTCGCACGCATAGAGCAGGGTTGGGAGGACAATAGCTTTATAGACCTTTATAGACCTTTATAGACACCTTCGTATCCCTACGGATGTCCCGGTCCTCAAACACTCTCTGCTTCATTCGGAAAAATGCTGCACTCGCAGAGCTCAGGCGGTGTTGTATTTCAGTGTCAATGTTGACATCTGTAGACAGTCCACGTTTTGCAGTTGCATGGCAGGTTTGGGAGGAATATAGCTTTATCAACAAGGGCCTTGGTATTCCTACGGATGTCCGGTCTTCAAACACTCTCTGCTTCATTCGGAAAAATGCTGCACTCACAGAGCTCAAGAGGTGTTATATCTCAGTGTCAATGTTGACGTCTGTAGACAGTCCATGTCTCCCAGGCGTATAGCAGGGTTGGGAGGACAATAACTTTGTAAACAAGCTCCTTCGTCTTCCTACGGATGTCCCGGTCCTCAAACACTCTCTGCTTCATTCGGAAAAAAGCTGCAGTCGCAGAGCTCAGACGGTGTTGTATTTTGGTGTCAATGTTGACTTTGGTGGAGAGGTGGCTGCCAAGGGAGCAGAAATGGTCAACATTTTCTAATGTCACACCATTGAGCTGTATCTCTGGCATTGGAAAGGGATTGGTTGGTGACTGCTGGAAGAACACTTTGGTTTTCTCGATGTTCAATGACAGGCTGAGCTTCTCGTATGCTTCTGCGAAGGTGTTTAGAGTGGCTTGTTGGTCTTCTTCTGACTGCGCACAGACGACGTTGTCATCAGCATACTTATTCAGCTGTATCTCTGGCATTGGAAAGGGATTGGCTGGTGACTGCTGGAAGAGCACTTTGGTTTTCTCAATGTTCAATGACAGGCTGAGCTTCTCATATGCTACTGCGAAGGTGTTTAGAGTGGCTTGTTGGTCTTCTTCTGAATGCGCACAGACGACGTTGTCATCAGCATACTGGAGTTCTATAACAGATGTTGTTGTAACCTTGGTTTTGGCTTTCATTCTGCTGAAGGATTGGCTGGTGACTGCTGGAGAATGTGCACAGACGACGTTATCATCGGCATATAGGAGTTCTATAACAGATGTTGTTGTAACCTTGTTTTTGGTGATTAGCTGTCCCTGATCGCTTGTGTTTAAAGGTAGGTTGCTCTTGGCCACGGAGGATCCATTTTGGCTCATTCTCCTACTCAGCCCTTCTCTCCTCCCTCTGTTCTTGGTTCAAGGTAACCCAAATAGAGGAAGGTGGGATATGCCGAACGAATGGCCAAATGAAAACTGACTCAAATCTCCTCTCCAAAAACACAATTCTGAACAAAGAATGTGTTTTCTCTGCAAGTGAGATCCGTTGGTTAATCTCTCTTTCTGAAAGGAGAGGAATGGAAGGGGTCGATGTTTCCTGTTGGGTAGGAAACGGCACCCGTTCGAACTCGAAACTTGCCACCCTTCGCAGTCAGACCGGAGGAGACACAAATCCACAACATGAGCAGACTTGGCCAAAATTCTTTTCCAGCCAAAATTCGACGTCGTTCCCTGAGGTCAGGATTTCAACTGTGGCATCAGAGGAGGACGCTTCAATGCTTTCCCATAAATGGCATGGCCTGACTTACCAGGCCGTGGAGGTTGCGGTGTGGGGTGTTCCCCCCCGCCATTTGGCCTGAGGGGGCTTCTTCTTCCCAGAAGCCCCCTCACCCAGCGGGAAAGTTCCCGCTGTTTTGATAAGGTGGCCCTATCAGCTGCCGGCCACGCCTCCTGGCAGGAGAGCCCACAGCTGGCCTCTCCTCCCTCGTGGGCACCCTACTTAAGGCTGCCCTTGTGCCCACCATCAGTCTCTGGGCCGGCAGCAGCTGATCCACCCACCCACCCTGCATGGTTCCGGGAAATGTTTATTGTTAGTTTGTTTTGTCAGTTGTCACAGTTACCCGTTCTTGCTGTTGTTCATGCGTTTCGTCACAACTCTGGTTGGCGTGGGCATGGGCCCTGGATCCGGTTTGGTATCCCCCCCTCAGCGGTGAGGGGGGAACGCCTGGTGTCTCAGGGGTGCCGAGTGCATTGGGCCCGGTATTGTGCCGGTGGCACCCCTGTGTGGCTTGCGGTATCGGACAGCAGTGGGCTGCCCGATCTTGATCCAGGACCCATGCATGGCTGCCAACCCTTGTTCCTGTTATCAATAAATGAGTTGTGGCCATTATTTATCCCAATACCTTGTGTGAGTGGTTTTTCTTGGGTTGGCGGGGGGAGGTGTATCACCCGTGCACACGCAAAAAGAATCCTCTCCTACCCCAAAATCTAGACTTTCCCCGAATTCAAAGCTCTTGGGGCTGATCCAAAGGAAATGACACCAACTGGGAAAAGGAAAACTGTATTTTGGGAGCTCAGGGGTTGCTTGTTGAGCTTTTCCACAGGTCACCTGCTCACAGAACACCTAGGGCAGCATTTCATAGAATCATGGAATCCTAGAGTTGGAAGAGACCTCATGGGCCATCCAGTCCAACCCCATTCTGCCACGAAGCAGGAATATTGCATTCAAATCACCCCTGGCAGATAGCCATCCAGCCTCTGTTTCAAAGCTTCCAAAGAAGGAGCCTCCACCACACTCCACAAGGGGCAGAGAGTTCCACTGCTGAACGGCTCTCACAGTCAGGAAGTTCTTCCTCATGTTCAGATGGAATCTCCTTTCTTGTAGTTTGAAGCCATTGTTCCATGTCCTAGTCTCCAGGGAAGCGGAAAACAAGCTTGCTCCCTCCTCCCTGTGGTTTCCTCTCACATATTTATCCATGGCCCTCATCATATCTCCTCTCATCCTTCTGTTCTTCAGGCTAAACATGCCCAGCTCTTTAAGCCGCTCCTCATGGGGCTTGTTCTCCAGACCCTTGATCCTTTGAGTCACCCTCCTCTGGACACATTCCAGCTTAGAGTCAATATCTCTCTTGAATTGTGGTGCCCAGAATTGGACACAATATTCCAGGTGTGGTCTAACCAGAGCAGTATTTGCTGGGATTTATAGTTCACCTACAATCAAAGAGCATTCTGAACTCCACCAATGATGGAATTGAACCAAACTTGGCACTCCCATGACCAAGAGAAAAGGGTTTTGTGGGTTTGGTGGGCATTGACCTTGAGTTTTGGAGTTGTAGTTCACCTACATCCAGAGGGCACTATGGACTCAAATAATGATGGATCTGGACCTAACTTGGCATGAATACTCGATATGCCCAAATGTGAACACTGGTGGAGTTTTAGAGTTATAGGGCCTCCGAGGGTCTCCTCTAAGCCTCACCATTCTTCTCCCAAGAAGCCCCCCTGGGCCTAAGCCACCCCTCAGAGCAAACTAGGCATCCCCAAGAAGACCTCGGCTCGGCCAGACCCCAGAGCGCTTTGGCACCCCTTCCCCAGAGCTGAGCACCTTTCTGGGCAGCTTGGACAAACTCTCCTCCAACTTTCAGAGGGAGCGTTTGGGGAGGGTGCTTGTTTGGAGACACACATGCGCCCTCCTCTTGCCCCACATGTTCTGGGTCTGGGGGAACATGTGAAGGGTCAGATTTTGAGACCTAAGGGAAGGGTGAAGCCCCTGCCACCGCCCCAGCCCCCTCATTGGTGCCTACGAGGGTCAGAAAGGCCAGGAAAGAGCTTTCCAAGGAAGAGCACCCCTCAGGAATTAGCGTAATTTGCCTAATGCTTCAGCCGCCCCTAATTGTAGTTAGAAAGTTTGCCCATGCCACTTAGTGGGCCAGAGTGGGGTAAGTGGATCGGCTAGGAGGGGATTCTCCCCAAGACCCCTCCAGGAAGAGAAGGATGGAAGGAAGGAAGGGTGGAAGGGAATAGAGGGAGGGAGGTAAGAGAAAAGGTAGGAAAAACAAAAGGGAAAGAAAGAAGGAGAAAAAGAGAGAGGGAAGGGGAGAGGGAAGAAAGGACGAAATGGTGGAAGGGAAGGAGGGAGGAAAGAGGGAAGGAAGAAAAAAGGGAAAGAAGGAGAAAGAGAGGGAAAGGAAAGACGAAAGGGTGGCGGGAGGGAGGGAAGGGGAGAGAAAGAGGGAGTTAAGAGAGAGAGGGAAGGAGAGAAGGTAGAAAAAACGAAGGAATGAGAGAAGGAAAGAGGGAGGAAAAAGGGAAGGAAGAAAGGATGAAAGGTTGGAAGGGAAGGAAGGAGGGAGAGAAAAAGAGGGAGTTAAGGAAGAGAGGGAGGGAAGGAGGATGGAAAGAGAGAAAGAAGGAAAAACAAAAGGGAAGGAAGGAAGGAAGGAAGGAAGGAAGGAGAAAGAGAGAGGGGAGGAGAGAGGAAAGAAGGAAGGAAGACAAAAGGGTGGGAGGGAAGGAGGGAGGAAAGAGAGAAGGAAGGAAAAATAAAGGGAAGGAAGAAAGGAAGGAGATAGAGGGAGGAAAGGAAGGGTGAAGGGGAGGAAGGGAGGGATAGAGAAAGACGGAGCTAAGGAAGGAACAGAGAGGGAAAGAGGGAAGGAAGGAAGGATGAAAGGTTGAAAGGGAAGGAGGGAGGGAGAGAGAAAGAAAGAGGGAGCTAAGGAAAGAAGAGAGAGAGAGGGAAGGAGGAAGGAAGGAGAACAAAGCTAAAACAAAAGGGAAGGAAGGAAAGAAGGAAGAAAGGAGATAAGAGGAATGAGGGAAAGATGAAAGGGTGGAAGGGAAGGAGGGAAGAAGGGAGAAAGATGGAGCTAAGGAAGAGAGAGGGGGAAGGAAGAAGGAAAGAGAGAAGGAAGGAAACACAAAAGTGAAGGAGGGAAGGAAGGAGAAAGAGAGAGAGGGAAAGAGGGAAGGAAGGAAGGTCAAAAGGGTGGAAAGGAAGGAGGGAGGGAGAAAGAGGGAGATAACGAAGGAAGAGGTGGGGAAGGAAAGAGAGAAGGAAACACAAAAGGGAAGGAAAGAGAGAAGGCAGGAAGGAAGGAGAAAGAGAGGGAAAGAGAGGAAAGAGGGAGGGATGAAAGGAGGGAAGGGAAGGAGGGAGGGAGAAAGAGGGAGCTAAGGAAGGGAGAGGGGAAGGAAAGAGAGAAGAAAGGAAACACAAAAGGGGAAGGAAGGAAGGAGAAAGAGAGAGAGGGAAAGAGGGAAGGAAGGAAGGACGAAAGGGTGGAAAGGAAGGAGGGAGAGAAAAAGAAGGAGCTAAGGAAGGAAGAGAGAGAGGGAAGAAGGAAGGAAAGAGAGAAGGAAGAAAAAACAAAAGGGAAGGAAGGAAGGAGAAAGAGAGAGAGAATGAGAGGAAAGAGGGAAGGGTGGAAGGGAAGGAGGGAGGGAGAAAGAGGGAGCTAAGGAAGGAAGAGAGAGAGGGAAGGAGGAAGGAAAGAAACAAGCAAGGAAACACAAAAGGGAAGGAGAGAAGGAAGGAGAAAGAGAGAGGGAATGAGAGGAAAGAGGGAAGGACGAAAGGGTGGAAAGGAAGGAGGGAGGGAGAAAGAGGGAGATAACGAAGGAAGAGAGGGGGGAAGGAAAGAGAGAAGGAAACACAAAAGGGAAGGAAAGAGAGAAGGCAGGAAGGAAGGAGAAAGAGAGGGAAAGAGAGGAAAGAGGGAGGGATGAAAGGAGGGAAGGGAAGGAGGGAGGGAGAAAGAGGGAGCTAAGGAAGGAAGAGAGAGGGGGAAGGAAAGAGAAGGAAGGAAACACAAAAGGGAAGGAAAGAGAGAAGGAAGGAAGGAAGGAGAAAGAGAGGGAAAGAGAGGAAAGAGGGAGGGAATAAGAGGGAGCTAAGGAAGGAAGGGAGCCCCCGGTGGCGCAGTGGGTTAAAGCACTGAGCTGCTGAGCTTGTTGATCGAAAGGTCGCAGGTTCGATTCCGGGGAGCGGCGTGAGCTTCCGCTGTCAGCCCTAGCTTCTGCCAACCTAGCAGTTCGAAAACATGCAAATGTGAGTAGATCAATAGGTACCGCTCCGGCGGGAAGGTAACGGCGCTCCATGCAGTCATGCCAGCCACATGACCTTGGAGGTGTCTACGGACAACGCTGGCTCTTCGGCTTAGAAATGGAGATGAGCACCACACCCCAGAGTCAGACATGATTGGACTTAATGTCAGGGGACTACCTTTACCTTTACCTTAAGGAAGGGAGAGGGGGAAGGAAAGAGAGAAGAAAGGAAACACAAAAGGGGAAGGAAGGAAGGAGAAAGAGAGAGGGAAAGAAGGAAGGAAGGAAGGACAAAAGGGTGGAAAGGAAGAAGGGAGGGAGAAAGAGGGAGCTAAGGAAGGAAGAGAGGGAGAGAAAGGAAGGAAAGAGAGAAGGAAGGATAGGTTTAACCACTTACCTCTCTTTTTGGCTCTGTTTCTCTTTCCTCCGCCTACAGTGGGAAGAGCTGAGCGGGATGGACGAGGAGCAGAACAGTGTCCGGACCTTCGAGGTGTGTGGCGTGAGGGAACCCAACCAGAACAACTGGCTGCGGACCACCTTCGTGCCACGCTCGGGGGCCACGCACGTCTACGCCGAGCTGCGCTTCACCGTGGTGGAGTGCTTCTCCATCCCGAGGGTCACCCGCTCCTGCAAGGAGACCTTCAATGTCTTCTTCTACGAAGCCGATGCTGACACGGCCGACGCCTCCTTCCCGCCTTGGATGGAGAACCCCTACGTCAAGGTGGACACCGTGGCGGCCGAGCACCTGACCCGCAAGCGGATGGGCATGGAGGCCTCCGGGAAGGTAGGGCCATGGGTTCATAGAAATGGAATAGACCCCAAGGGCCATGCAGGAAGACACCATCCAAGCCTTCCTGATAGATGGCCATCCAGCCTAGATTGTGCTCTATTAAGACTCCTAGATCCCTTTCGCAAGGACAGTTTTCAAGCCAGGCATCCTCCATACTATATCTGTGCATTTTGTTTCTATTGCCCAATTGTAGGACCTCATATTTATTTATTTATTTATTAGTAATATTACATGTAATATAAATATATAATTATAATATCATATTATTATTATTAGTATTATATTGCATTACTTTTTTTGTTTTTTTCTTGTCTTATCAGGAGCAACTTGAGAAACTGTATATTATATTATACCATTGTATTTTAATATTATTAGTAATATTACTTGTAATATAAATGTATAATTATAATATATTATTATTAGTATTGTATTGCATTACATTATAATACTATAAATATTATATGTGTATACAATATATTATATTATACCATTACATTGTAATATTATTAGTAATATTACATGTAATATAAAATATATAATTATAATATATTATTATTAGTATCATATTGCATTACATTATAATATTATAAATATGTATATACAATATATTATAGCATTATATTGTAATATTATTAGTAATATTACTAGTAATATAAATATATAATATATTATTAGTATTATATTCAATTACATTATAATATTATAAATATTATATGTATATACAGTATATTATATTATAGCATTATATTGTAATATTGTTAGTAATATTATATGTAATATAAATATATAATATATTATTAGTATTATATTGCATTACATTATAATATTATAAATATATGTATATACAATATATTATATTATACTATTATATTGTAACATTAATAATATTACTTGTAATATAAATATATAATTATAATAACATTATTATTAGTAGTATTATATTGCATTACATTATAATATTATAAATATTATATATATATACATTACATTATACCATTATATTGTAATATTATTAGTAATATTACATGTATATTCAATATATTATATTATACTATTATATTGTAATATTATTAGTAATATAAATATATAATATATTATTAGTATTATATTGCATTACATTATAATATTATAAATATATGTATATACAATATATTATACTATTATATTGTAACATTATTAATAATATTACTTGTAATATAAATATATTATTATAATATCATATTATTATTAGTATTATATTGCATTACATTATAATAAGTATTATATGTAAATACAATATATTATATTATACCATTATATTGTAATATTATTAGTAATATAATATAAATATATAATTATAATATATTATTATTAGTATTGTATTGCATTACATTATAATACTATAAATATTATATGTATATACAATATATTATATTATACTATTATATTGTAACATTATTAATAATATTACTAGTAATATAAATATATAATATATTATTAGTATTATATTCAATTACATTATAATATTATAAATATTATATGTATATACAATATATTATATTATACCATTATATTGTAATATTTTTAGTAATATTACTAGTAATATAAATATATATATTATTAGTATTATATTCAATTACATTATAATATTATAAATATTATATGTATATACAATATATTATATTATACCATTATATTGTAATATTTTTAGTAATATTACTTGTAATATAAATATATAATTATAATAACATATTATTAGTATTAGTATTATATGTATATACAATATATTATATTAAATTATATTACATTATATTATATTATTAGAATAGCACAGGAGACAAGGTGGAACTGTCTTCTGCCCCCCTTCCCTCTCTTGACTCCTTGTTGACCTTCGTTTCCTTAGGTCAACGTGAAGACGCTGAAGATCGGTCCGCTTTCCAAGGCGGGCTTCTACTTGGCCTTCCAAGACCAAGGGGCCTGCATGGCCCTCCTCTCCGTCCGGCTCTTCTACAAGAAGTGTCCCTCGGTGACGGTCAACTTCACCCTCTTCCAAGAGACGGTGCCCCGGGAGCTGGTCATGCCGGTCAGCGGTCAGTGCGTGGCCCACGCCGTCAAGGTCAGCGCTCGGCCCCTCAGCATGTACTGCCGGGAGGACGGGCAGTGGGCCGAGCAAACCATCACCGACTGCACCTGCGGGCCGGGATTCGAGCCCTCCGAGGAGAACACCAAGTGCCGCGGTGAGCAAAAGAATGCCGATGGGGCAGCAGCAGCAGGAGGGAATTTGAATACGGGATACCTCATAGAATCATAGAATCAAAGAGTTGGAAGAGACCTCCTGGGCCATCCAGTCTAACCCCATTCTGCCAAGAAGCAGGAATATTGCATTCAAATCACCCCTGACAGATGGCCATCCAGCCTCTGTTTAAAAGCCTCCAAAGAAGGAGCCTCCACCACACTTCGGGGCAGAGAGTTCCACTGTTGAACGGCTCTCACAGTCAGGAAGTTCTTCCTCATGTTCAGGTGGAATCTCCTTTCTTGGAGTTTGAAGCCATGGCTCCATTATTTATTTGTTTGTTTATTTCGGTTGCTTCTACCCCGCCCTTCTCAGGGCGGCTTACAAAAACAAGGCACAATTCGATGCCCGTATCACAAACAATAGTAAAGCAAAATAACATCAATTAACAATTAAACAACATTTCTTACATTACTACCATAAAACCAATAAAATCAATACAAACCAGTTTCTCCTCATTGACGGTCAATGTTCGCTAGCTCATAGTTCAATTTCCAATTCCACTGTTGTCAGTCCTGTTAGTCCCATTCGTCTGGTTACCCTTATCTAGGAGTCAGATTGCCCAAAGGCCTGGTCCCATAACCACGTCTTTACCTTCCTCCTGAAGGAGAGGAGGGATGTTGATGCCCTAATTTCCCCCAGGAGTGAGTTCCACAGGTGAGGGGCCACCACTGAGAAGGCCCTGCTCCTCGTCCCCACCAACCTCACTTGGGATAGTGGTGGAGTCGAGAGCAGGGCCCCCTCAGATGATCTCAAATTCCGAGGTGGGACGTAGAGGGAGATGCGTTCGGACAGATACACTGGACCGGAACCATTGTGTCCTATTTAATTATTTTATTTATTTACATACTTTATTTGTATACCGCTGTTCTCAGCCCTTAGGCGACTCACAGCGGTTAACAACAAGAACAGCAAAAGTTCAATGCTACACTAACACAGTATAAAAACAGTTAACGTCATAACACATTATACAATGATATACAATTAACAACAATAGCCATTCACTAGCGTCTCATCACTAAAAGTCTCCTAGTCTCCAGGGAAGCAGAAAACAAGCTTGCTCCCTCCTCCCTGTGGCTTCCTCTCACATATTTATCCATGGCCCTCATATCTCCTCTCAGCCTTCTCTTCTTCAGGCTAAACATGTGCAGCTCCTTAAGCCGCTCCTCATAGGGCTTGTTCTCCAGACCCTTGATCATTTTAGTCGCCCTCCTCTGGACACTTTCCATCTTGTCAATATCCCTCTTGAATTGTGGTGCCCAGAATTGGACACAATATTCCAGGTAAAGTGGTCTAACCAAAGCAGAATAGAGCATGGGGAGCATGACTTCCCTAGATCTAGACACTAGGCTCCTCTTGATGCAGGCCAAAATCCCATTGGCTTTTTTTGCCACCACATCACATTGTTGGCTCATGTTTAACTTGTTGTCCACGAGGACTCCAAGATCTTTTTCACACGTCCTGCTCTCGAGCCAGGCATCATCGTCCCCCATTCTGTCTCTTTGCATTTCGTTTTTCCTGCCTAAGTGGAGTCTCTTGCATTTGTCCCCGTTGAACTTCATTTTGTTAGTTTTGGCCCATCATGTATAAGTATGTGAAAGGAAGCCACAGGGAGGACGGATCAAGCTAGTTTTCTGCTGCCCTAGGACGCAATGGAACAATGGCTTCAAACTACAAGAGAGGAGATTCCACCTGAACATGAGGAAGAACTTCCTGACTGTGAGAGCCGTTCAGAGGTGGAACTCTCTGCCTCAGAGTGTGGTGGAGGCTCCTTCTTCAGAGGCTTTGAAACAGAGTCTGGATGGCCATCTGTCGGGGGTGCTTTGAACGCGATTTTCCTTCCTCTTGGCAGAATGGGGTTGGACTGGATGATGGCCCACCAGGTCTTCTCCAACTCTAGGATTCGATGATGATGATGATGATTATTATTATTATTGATTCTAAGTCATAGGGAGGAGGGAGCAAGCTTCCTTTCTGCTTCCCTGGAGACTAGGATGCAATGGAGCAATGGCTTCAAACTACAAGAGAGGAGATTCCACCTGAACATCAGGAAGAACTTCCTGACTGTGAGAGCCGTTCAGCAGTGGAACTCTCTGCCCCGGAGTGTGGTGGAGGCTCCTTCTTTGGAAGCTTTTAAACAGAGTCTGGGTGGCCATCTGTCAGGGGTGCTTTGAACGCAATATTCCTTCTTCTTGGCAGAATGGGGTTGGACTGGATGGCCCAGGAGGTCTCTTCCAACTCTAGGATTCTAAGTGGGGTTCCCTCTTTGAAAACCCCAGAGCCGAACCCCACTTCTTCCCAGAAAGACCCCCCCCCCCCCCATCAGCCTCCCTCGTATCTGCTTTCTCTCTGTGTCCTGTCCTTGGGAAGCGAGGGGTCTTTGAACTCCAGGCCGGCAACTGTGGGGCCGCTCCATGGGGCTTGAAGAATGCCAAATATTTGTGGGGGGTCAAGGGTAGCCAGCTTGCAGGCGGCTGCCTTTCTGTATGTGGGTGGGTGGGTGGGTGGGAACACCCCAGTGTCCTTGAACCCTATGGCCATTTTAAGCATCACCGCCAGGCTGGGCAGTTTTTCAAAGGGAAACTCTCCAAAAGAAGGATGGGTTGGGGGTCTCTGGACTGTTTGCATGAGGAGGGGGGGGGTATTGTTTGTCAGCACAGAGCTTGGGAAAATAATGTGTTTTTACAGAATGGTGGCTCCCCCAGCCATCCAGAAAAAAGTAACTTTTCCATGTCTCAAAGCTCTTCGCTTGGCACTTTTTGTGTTTTTATGAGTGACGGTCACTCATTGGTTTGATAGGTGTATTGTGTCCAAATTTTGTGTTAAATCATCCAGTAGTTACACTCCCCCTGAAGCCACAGGTCCGCAGTTTGGGTGTCCTCTTGGATTCTTCGCTCACGCTTGAGGCTCAGGTGTCATCGGTATCCGGGAGGGCCTTTGCACAATTGAGACTTGTGCGCCAGCTGCGACCGTACCTCGTGAAGGCAGATCTGGCCGGGGTGGTCCACGCCTTGGTCACCTCTAGAATGGACTACTGCAATGCGCTCTACGTGGGGCTGCCCTTGAAGACGGCTCGGAAACTTCAATTGGTCCAGCGGGCAACCCTCCTGTTCAAGGAGCTCCACTGGCTGCCATTTATTTTCCGAGCCCAATTCAAGGTGCAGGTGCTCACCTACAAAGCCCTGAACGGTTTGGGACCACCCTACCTACGTGACCGCATCTCCATCTACGAACCCACACGCTCACTTCGATCATCTGGGGAGGCCCTGCTCGTGATCCCACCCTCGTCGCAAGCGCGCTTGGTGGGGACACGGGACAGGGCCTTCTCTGTGGCGGCCCCCCGACTTTGGAATGCCCTTCCAAAAGATCTCCGACAGGCCCCTACTTTAGCAGTTTTCAGAAGGAACCTAAAAACCTGGCTGTTCCGATGTGCCTTCTCAGATTAGGAATCCCCCATCCCAAGTCCTAGAAGCACTTTAGCACAACCGATGTTACTGCACACCACACCTCTAATCCTACGTTCCTCCTGCCATTTCAGCACTTTTAACCCTGTACCCCATTGCGCCGGCCGAACCAGTTTTAAATAGTGTCTTGATGTAGTTATTGTTGTTATTTTGCTTAATTGTTTGATTTGCTTTGTTTATTATTGTGTTATGTTTTGTTGTATTGTGTTTTGAGGCTTCGGCCTGTGTAAGCCGCATCGAGTCCTGCAGGAGATGCTAGCGAGGTACAAATAAAGTTAATAATAATAATAATAATAATAGTAATAATAATAGTTTTAGAGTTATGCGCGTCCCACAAACTAACATTATATTTATATATATATATATATATATATATATATATATATATATATATATAGACTAGCTGTACCTGCCACACGTTGCTGTGGCCCAGTCTGTGTATATGTGTTTTGTGTGTGTGTATATGTGTATATGTGTGTGCATATATTTGTGTATATGTGTATATATGTGTGTTTGCGTGTGTGTGTATGTGTGTGTGTATGTATATATATATATGTGTGTGTGTGTGTGTATATATATATATATATATATATATATATATATATATTATTTACCTGACTTATATCCTGCTGTTCTCAGCCCGAAGGCGACTCACAGCGGTTCACAACAAATACGAACAGCGAAAATTCAGTGCTACAGTATAGAAACAGTTAACAACCTAACACATTACACAATTAATAAACAGTTTCTACAATACCCATTCACTGTCGTCTCGTCATCAAAAACATGTTCCAGATTTGTCATCCATTGTTCCATTCCAGTGTTCATTAACCAATCATTGCACTAATTATGATGTATGTATGTATATATACACACACACACACACACACACATACACACACATATACATGTACATATATATATAGTTTTCATAGAATCCTAGAATCCTAGAGTGGGAAGAGACCTCCTGGGCCATCCAGTCCAACCCCATTCTACCAAGAAGCAGGAATATTGCATTCAAATCACCCCTGACAGATGGCCATCCAGCCTCTGCTTAAAAGCTCCCAAAGAAGGAGCCTCCACCACACTCCGGGGCAGAGAGTTCCACTGCTGAACAGCTCTTTATAATTTTTTTGGATTTTTTAAGTCCCTTCCGCTGTGTTTTCCAGTGTTTTTACGAGTGATGGTCACTTCTTGGCCTGAAAGGTGTCTTGTGTCCAAATTTGGTGTCAATTCATCCAGTGGTTTTTGAGTTATGTTAATCCCACAAACAAACATTACGTTTTAATTTATATAGATGTTCTATTTGGTGATGTTTTATCTGATTGTTATGCTTTGCTATGTTTTATTTTAATTATATTTTTAGTTCTGAATGGACTGTTTTGCTTTGATGTTCTGTGCACACTTTGTCCCATGTGTAAGCCACCCCGAGTCCCTTCGGGGAGATTTATTTATCGAATCAGGAGCAAACCAAACCAGTCGTATTGCATTAAAAAACAGACAGAGAAACAAACAAAACACAAAGTTTGCAAGTTTGGTAGTTGAGTAAATGTCCTTTGACCAGTATCTGGCCCCTTGGAGTGCCTCTGGTGTTGCCGCAAGAAGGTCTTCCATTGTGCATGTGGCAGGGCTCAGGTTGCATTGCAGCAGGTGGTCAGTGGTTTGCTCTTCTCCACACTCACATATCGGGGATTCCACTTTGTGGCCCCATTTCTTGAGGTTGGCTCTGCATCTCGTGGTGCCAGAGCACAGTCTGTTCAGCGCCTTCCAAGTCGCCCAGTCCTCTGTGTGCCCACGGGGGGAGTCTCTCATTGGGTATCAGCCATTGATCGAGGTTCTGGGTTTGAGCCTGCCACTTTTGGACTCTTGCTTGCTGAGGTGTTCCAGCGAGTGTCTCTGTAGATCTTAGAAAACTATTTCTTGATTTAAGTCGTTGACGTGCTGGCTGATACCCAAACAGGGGATGAGCTGGAGATGTCTCTGCCTTGGTCCTTTCACTATTGGCTGGTACCCCCTGCCACTTTTGGACTCTCGCTTGCTGGGGTGTTCCAGCGAGTGTCTCTGTAGATCTTAGAAAACTATGTCTAGATTTAAGTCGTTGACGTGCTGGCTGATGCCCAAACAGGGGGTGAGCTGGAGATGTCTCTGCCTTGGTCCTTTCACTATTGGCTGCTACTTCCCGGTGGATGTCAGGTGGTGCAATACCGGCTAAGCAGTGTAATTTCTCCAGTGGTGTAGGGCGCAGGCACCCCGTGATAATGCGGTATGTCTCATTAAGAGCCACATCCGCTGTTTTAGCGTGGTGAGATGTGTTCCACACTGGGCAGAGTAGCACAGCGCAAGGGCAGATGCCTTCACTGTGTCTGGTTGTGATCCCCAGGTTGTGCCAGACAGCTTTTGTATGATATTATTTCTAGCGCCCAATAAAGTTATTATTATAAAACACATATACTAAAAGAAGATAGATTTAAGAGACGTCCAGGTGGTTCATACCAAACATTATCATCGTGCATACCAGTAATCATAACGGAAGCATGGCTGTTTCTATAAATAAATAGGAGAGTCAGCAAGAGATGAATTCCAAGTCTGGTTGAACAGGAGCCCTTTGTTAAAAGAAAGGAAAGCTACCAAAGGCCAGGACGGGCAGAGGAACACCTGGCCAAGAATACACATATAGGGGATGTAGGATGATTGCCCATTAGGAGCATGTAAGATATGGAGAATTAGCAAATGAGCAAACAACCTGCAAGTGCTTAAAATTCCTACCAGAAAACAGCTTGGGAGGAAGGAGGTCACTGAACTTTGTGTTTAGCTACAGCCGTTGTGGCTTCCTCTTTCCGCAAACGATGAAATTCTTGTTTTGTCCTTCTTAATTGGCTTCCTTTTTTTTTTTTGTTGCAATTTTAGGGTGCTGAGGGCTCATGTGGTAAAATTACAACTCTCAATATTCCATAGCATTCGGCCAAATTGTGTCAAACAGCATTTATTCGGCAGCAGAGATGCTCCCTTGTGTGTGTGTGTGTGTTTGTTTGTTTTCTGTTCAGCCATTGGTTGAGGTTTATTTATTTATTTATTTATTTGCTTTACTTCTATACCGCCTTTCTCAGCCGAAATGGCGACTCAAGGCGGTTTACATAGTAAAGGTTAACACAACAACATCAAAAAAGCAGTTAAAAACACATTATATTATGGTTGAGGTTCTGGGTTTGAGCCTGCCACTTTTGGACTCTCGCTTGCTGGGGTGTTCCAGCGAGTGTCTCTGTAGATGGAATGCTGTTTTCTACAACAAAATGCTCATACCCAAGTTTGCATCAGTAAGAAATATGGGAGTCAGCAATCCTGATTCTGGCAGTGCCAAATTGACTGGG
Organism: Anolis sagrei; assembly: GCF_037176765.1. Lineage (NCBI taxonomy): Eukaryota > Metazoa > Chordata > Lepidosauria > Squamata > Anolidae > Anolis > Anolis sagrei. Next base: position 3,051,439 of record NC_090026.1, read on the forward strand.
AAATTTCTGTGCCCAGCAAGCAGAAATAGGGATTTTGGAATATACCTGCCCCCATTAACACTGTCCCACTTAGGCAAAGAAAACTCCAGATTACTTCTCTGTCAACCAACTGGTTTTAAAATGTCCTGGTTTCTCTTGCTGCATCCTTAGTCCTCAGCTCAATTCAGTTGCTGCAAATTGAATTGAGAAAAGCCTGCATATTTTCCCAAGTGGAGGTTCAGGCAGGAAGGAAAAAGAGTTCAGGGCCCTCCATTATGGTCCTTGTTTTGGAGAATATTGTTGATGTGACTGCAGGATCCATCTTGAAATCCACCTTTTCTCCTTTCTCGTTCCTTCCTTCCGCTTGCAGCCTGTCCGCCAGGGATGTTCAAGCCCACCCAGGGCGAGGGGTCCTGCCAGCCCTGCCCCTCCTACAGCAACTCCCAGGCTCCGGGTTCCAGCGAGTGCGCCTGCCGGGTGGGCTTCTTCCGGACGGAGAAGGACCCCGTGACCAAACCCTGCACCAGTGAGTGATGGGACATGGGGAGCGCATTTCTCATGGCACAGCAAACAGAGAGGAATTGATCAGCCACTGAACATACTGGAGGGACTCAATGGGATAGAAGTTGTAGTTCACCCTGCATCAAGACAGAGCACTGTATTTATTTATTTATCGTGCCAGGAGCAAACCAAACAGTTGCATTGCATTTTTTAACAAACAAAAAAAACACAAATTTGCAAGCTTGGTAGTTGATTGTTGGGGTTCAGCCTGATCCTGATCTGTGCGAACCGGATTCTCTGATAGTTTTTCCAACAGAGCAAGCTCTCCCTGACCCTGACAGTGTGGAATCTGTTGTTGATGCAGAGGTCAGCGGCGATGAAAATGAAACTCAGCAGCTGGAGGAAAATGTTTTGGAAGTTAGCCGTGATATCTCTCCACCTGGGGTTTTTAATGAGGACCGAAGAGAACAGATAGTTAGAGACAGAAATATTTCCCAGTTTCTACGAAGGTCACATCGTTTACAGGAGAGACAGGCCCAGACGTCAAAGTCAAGGGGCGTTTCAAAGAATAGCTTCTTTGGTTTAAGGGGCCTCCTGCCGGGTGCCTCTTTAGATCAAGCAACGTTTGGGACTGTGGCTGTGCCTTGGCAGAATTCCTGTGTTTCATGGCCGGTAATCCCAGAGGCTTAGTTATCAAGTTCATGGTTAGTAAAAGGCTAACAGATTCCTGGTATTGTGGCTTTGAAATTTTGCTCAAGTTCAGAGATTCTACTCACTGCTGTGTTTTTCTGTGGCTTTTTGACTTTGCATTTACCTTTCTTTTGTAACCAATTTTTCATCAATAAACAAGGATTGCTTTTCCTACAGTCCAGGGTGGTGGATTTAATCTTATGGTCTCGTTGCTTGAACTGGGATGCAACATTGATTAAATGTCCTTTGACCAGTATCTGGCCCCTTGGAGTGCTTCTGGTGTTACCGCAAGAAGGTCTTCCATTGTGCATGTGGCAGGGCTCAGGGTGCATTGCAGCAGGCAGTCTGTGGGTTGCTCTTCTCCACACTCGCATGTCGAGGATTCTACTTTGTGGCCCCATTTCTGAGAAGGTTGGCTCTGCATCTCGTGGTGCCAGAGTGCAATCTGTTCAGCACTTTCCAAGTTGCCCAGTCTTCTGTGTGCCCAGGGGGGGAGTCTCTCATCTGGTATCAGCCATTTATTGAGGTTCTGGGTATGAGCCTGCCACTTTTGGACTCTCGCTTGCTGAGGTGTTCCAGCGAGTGTCTCTAAAGATCTTAGAAAACTATTTCTTAATTTAAGTTGTTGACGTGCTGGCTGATACCCAAACAGGGGATGAGCTGGAGATGTCTCTGCCTTGGTCCTTTCACTATTGGCTGCTACTTCCCGGCGGATGTCAGGTGGTGCAATACCGGCTAAGCAGTGTAATTTCTCCAGTGGTGTAGGGCGCAGACACCCCGTGATAATGCGGCATGTCTCATTCAGAGCCACATCCACTGTTTGAGCATGGTGAGATGTGTTCCACATTGGGCATGCATACTCAGCAGCAGAGTAGCAAAGCACAAGGGCAGATGTCTTCATTGTGTCTGGTTGTGATCCCCAGGTTGTGCCAGTCAGCTTTCGTATGATATTGTTTCTAGCACCCACTTTTTGCTTGATGTTCAGGCAGTGCTTCTTGTAGGTCAGAGCACAGTCCAGAGTGACTCCTCCCAGGTATGTTGGGTGCGCTGCAATGCTCCAGTGGGATTCCTTCCTTCCCAGGTGATCCTCAGAGCTCAGGATGCTTGTCTGTTCTTGAGATGAAAGGCACATGTCTGTGTTTTGGATGGGTTGGGGATCAGTTGGCTTTCCCTGCAAGAGGCAGTAAGAGCACCTAGAGCTTCGGAGAGCTTCTGTTCTACCATCTCAAAGCTCCCTGCTTGAGTGGTGATGACACAATCATCAGCATAGACGAAACTCTCTGTCCCTTCTGGCAGTGGCTGGTCATTTGTGTAGATGTTGAACATGGATGGAGCAGAGCACTGTAACTTCCACCAACAGTGGACCTGGACCACATTTGGCACTCAGAACCTCCATAACCAATGAAAAATACCAGAGAGGTTTTGGAGGAATTGTCCTTGATTTATAGCAGTTGTAGGTACTGGGATGTATAGTTCACCTGCATTCAAAGAACACTCTGGACCCCACCAAAGTTTTATCTATGTATTTTCATCTGTGTGTTTTATTTATGTATTTTAAAACAGATAGATAAAATGAAAACATTATAACACATCTATTAAAATATACATCCTGAGCATTGGGGAGAGACGGCTAAGAAATATTTTTTCTATTGTTGTTATTGATATTGTTATTGATACGGATGATATTAATGTGCATTAATCTTAACTCTGAGTTTTTTAGTATATGTGTTATAAGGGTCTAATGTTTATGTTGTGTGCTGCCTCAAGCCTTGAGGGAGGTGGTTAATTAATAGATTATTTTTATAATTATTATTGGGATGACTATGATTTCAACTTGCTTTATTCTTAGATCTATATCTTTTAAAATATGAGTTATAATGGTCTTATTATTATTATTTTTACCTCCGTGTTTTAACTATGTTGTGCCCAGCCTTGATCAGTGAGAAAAGGTAGCTAAAACGTAAATATATATATATTACAACTTCTATTATTATTATTACTAATTTTATTACTACTGCTATTACTATGCCTGGAGCCCTCGGTGGCGCAGTGGGTTAAACTGCTGAGCTGCTGAACTTGTTGACGAAAGGTCACAGCTTTGAATCCGGGGAATGGCATGAGCTCTGTAAAGGATTATATGTAATATACTACTACTTGACAATAGAATGGTAGCGAGTTGAAGAAGAATGTGTAATGGTAGAGTGAACATTACTTCAGACTTCTTTTGGTTTAATGGTGCCACCAACCCAAGCTGCCTTTGTTGTTGTTGTTGTTCATTCGTTCAGTCGTCTCCGACTCTTCGTGACCTCATGGACCAGCCCACACCAGAGCTCCCTGTCGGCCGTCACCACCCCCAGCTCCTTCAAGGTCAGTCCAGTCACTTCAAGGATGCCATCCCTCCATCTTGCCCTTGGTCGGCCCCTCTTCCTTTTGCCTTCCACCTTCCCCAGCATAATTGTCTTCTCCAGGCTTTCCTGTCTCCTCATGAT